>NC_060183.1:15477459-15732459 GCF_021184085.1 Oncorhynchus gorbuscha | reverse complement strand
AGCTCATCTGCATGCTCATTGTCCTCACTGGGGTCTTGACCTGACTGCAGTTCGATGTCGTAACCGACTTCAGTGGGCAAATGCTCACCTTCGATGGCTCACCTTCTGGAGAAGTGTGCTCCTCACAAATAAATCCCGGTTTCAACTGTACTGAGTAGATGGCAGACAGTGTGTATGGCCAGTGGTTTGCTGATGTCAACGTTGTGAACAGACTGTTCCATGGTGGAGGTGGGGTTATGGTATGGGCAGTCATAAGCTACAGAAAACGAACACAATTGCATTTTATTGATGGCAATTTGTATTCTCAGTGATACCCGACAAGATTCTGAGGCCCATTGTTGTGCCATTCATCCGCCGCCATCACCTCATGTTTCAGCATGATATTGCCTGGACCCATGTCGTAAGGATCTGCACACAATTCCTGGAAGCTGAAAATGTCCCAGTTTTTGGCCTGCATACTCACCAGACATGTCACCAATTTAGCATATTTGGGATGCTCTGGATTGACGTGTACGACAGCTTGTTCCAGTTCCTGCCAATATCCAGCAATTTTGCACGGCCATTGAATAGGAGTGGGACAACATTTTCCTGGTCACAGTTAACAGCCTGATCAACTCTATGCGAAGGAGATGTGTTGTGCTGCATGAATCAAATGGTGGTCACACCAGATACTGACTGGTTTTCTGATCCACGCCCCTACCTTTTTTTTAAGGTACCGGTGACCAACAGATGCATATCGGTATTCCCATTCATGTGGAATCCATAGACTCTGGCCTAATTAATTTATTTCAATTGACTCATTTCCTTATATGAACTGTAACACAGTAAAATCTTTGAAATTGTTGCATTTGTATTTTTGTTTAGTGTAGATAAGTTTATATACCACTGCCTGTCTTGGGTTGACTGCAGCTCAGGTTCCCTCTGTCCATGCAATGTTATGAAATGTTATCTTAAAGGCAATTGATCCTTGATCAGCACTCCTACTCTGAAATGATTTATGAGTATGAGTCCAGGCACTTTTTTGAAATAATAGGGTCCGGAATGTCTTTTTTTAGTGATGTTGTGAACATGATCTGCCCGCTTCAAAGGGAGTGTCAGGTGGTGTCTACATTTGTCACGGCTCCTACAAATAAAGGAATTCAACAGCAAATATATGTACACCTGGAGCTCCATCTTAACGAGTGAAACACACAACGCCATCTGCAAGATTGAGTCATAAGATATAGCCATCTGTTTTTCCTTGATGATTTTATATACACAAACAACATAATGGCCATATGCTGCCAGGCCCCATTAAAAGGAGATGAATGTCTTACTTCCAAAGTAATACACTGAAGCCTTATAACTAATAAAACTGCTATATAATCTAAAATTGGAACACTCCGTAACACTTTTTGCTGAAGACCTCCCTGTCCCCAAAAGTGACATTTCTCATTGAAGAGCTTTGAAAGCTTTTTTGTCTCTTGCTGAGTAATATCTGCAGAACCTAGCTGTAATAACCTGCCTGCTCTGCATGAACGAACAAAACAGATTGCACTTAATACTGTCACCCCCTTACAAATACTCCATCGATTTAACAGACCATTGCCATTTCCCTGACTAAACATATACTGGGTTGTCACATCACACATCAAACCCGCTGTCCCCCAAACAACACCTGAGTGATGACGTCCTCTGCATTTATGCAGAATACAAAAATGTAACAGTATTTGGAAAAATAACGAACCTAAAGAGGGATGGACTGTGTGTGGAATGTCACTCACTGGAGTTACCTACTGGACTGTGATGCAAATGAGGCAAATGAAGTGGGATTTGGCATAGGGGGAGAGTGGGGTAAATTGAGTTACTTTTTACATTCAGATTCACTCGTCAAGGGAAAATTTGTAGTCTAACAAAGATATCTACATATATTTCAGGATGTGGTGTAACCCTGGAAATAATTAGGATTCATGTCAACATTACAGTTTTGAAAAAACAGTTTGTCCAAAAAAAGTGGTCTATTGACACGAATGACCCTGGGAATGGGGTAAGTTGATTCAAGGGACAGGGTAGGTTAAGCCGCCTACACATTTCTGTACTGAATGAAACATTGGCAATACCTTTTTAAAACCATGCCTATCTTTATTTAACATAGTCCAGGCCCTGTTGTTATGCAATATCCCAGAGATAATGCCTTGCATTACGCCTGGGAAGAAAACACGTCAATTTGCTCAGCTTGCCATTGGCTCAACCATTGACCCCCACGGCAAACATTTTGACTGTATTAGCGCACACAGCTACAATTATGTACTTTCAGGCTAAGTTTAGGAACTAATATTGAAGCTTACTGTAAGGGTTTAGTAGTAGTAGGAAGGATCGGAGGACCAATGCACAGCGTGGTAATTGTTCTTTATATTTATTTATAAATCAGAACACTAAATAAATTAAACAACAAAGAGAACGAAATCAAACCGAAACAGTCCTGTACGGTGCCTACATAAAACACAGAACAGAAAATAATCACCCACGAAACACAATAGAAAACTGGCTCCCTAAATATGGTTCTCAATCAGGGACAACGATTGACAGCTGCCTCTGATTGAGAACCATACCAGGCCAAATACAAAAATAGCAAATCATAGAAAAACTAACTTAGACAACCCACCCAACTCACGCCTTGACCATACTAAAACAAAGACATAACAAAAGAACTAAGGTCAGAACGTGACACTTAGAGACCCAAACTGATATATCAAACAATCATAAAAGTATATAATTTGGTTTAGATACAAGCATCATGAAACTTCTAACACGATAATTTCATTTGAAAATCTTAATTTTTTTATTTATTTTTTTACCTAACTTGCTTACCACTTTTTCCATGTGTTTTCTTCCTTCACAGACCCCATGAAATGATGACCTCTTCCAAAATATTTTGCCAAATTATACATTTTCTGTATGGTTTCCTAGAAACAAGGGCGGCTCAACTTACCCCACTCTCCCCTGATACCCTTTGTAAAACCCAAGACTCAAGAGATATTCCTTGGATAGGAAATGGTCCCAGCATTCCTCAGACACAACCAACCAATGGAAGCTGACTATGCTGTATAGCCCTATTGCTCTATTGGAAATACAATGCTTTTCTGTGGTATGTGTTGTTTTACTGCCTGGGGCAATTGAATTACATACTGATGAAGTCAAACAAATCAAACTGCCAGTAGTTGGAGACGGGAATGATTGTAAGTGTGTAAATGTCACTCTTTGGATGTAATGTGTTTTTATTGTGCTTCCAGATGTCGTCTTTCCAGTGGCTGCTGGCTGCCTCATTCATTATAATGTAACCTATGTATGTGAAGGAATGTCTATGAATTCAGTGATGAATACAAACAAGTTAAACAAATGAACTCATAAGCAAGTACTGTATCACACGGTGGAGAGAGATCTCCATGATAGTATGATAGCAGGCAGGCATACAGAGAAACAGCAAGTCCCCTCATCCCGCAAGCAGGGTGTAACCTACTTCCTGTAATGTTTGTCCAAAATGATTGATAGGGATTCGTATAGGTAACCCAGAAATATACGCCATTTCTAAGATCTTTGCCATGCACCGAATTTTGGGATGGAATAGCAGCGATTGCAAGTATAAGTCAATGAGTATTTCCTTTTGTCAGTGGATAGGACAGTTCATTGTGACTCCCATATCCCATTACTTATCAATGTGTTATTTCCTTTTGTCAGCGGATAGGACAGTTCATTGTGACACCCATATCCCATTACTTATCAATGTGTTATTTCCTTTGCACAGTAGTTTTCAAAAGTGTTGAGGATTACAATAACCACTATTCAGTTCCATGATACATTACTGATATTGATGTAGTAAAAACACAGCTGGAAAGTTCATTGTGTGAAATATCATGACCTTACCTTCAGGCCTGTTTTTCACTACTGTGCTGTGGCAAAATTGTACCCTATTCCCTATATAGTTCTCTTTTTTTGGACCAGGACCTATATGGCTCTGGTCAACAGTAGTGCAGAGAAAACAATATATGTGCCAAACTATTTCAGAGTTCAGCGGTTTGAAGTGAGTACACCGTGATGGTGCCAACACAATGAACCTTTATCTGTAGATTGATCTTCTCAGAGGTCACAAACTGAGACATTGTGAATTAGACTGATTGATTAGAATGATGTGTCACTTAGTGGTCGAACACCTACATTCTACAAACTGATGGACTGTCTGAAATCCATTCATGTGTGTGTTTGTGTGTGCATGGTGTGTGTGTCCACAGTTTGTTTTTCCCTCTTTAATGTCACAGTCAAACTTCACTTAGCGAAATGACATTATTAAGATTCAGAGCAACACTTTCCCCCATGTCTGGTAAATATTTTGGAGACATCCCTCAAACCTTTTCTGACCTCTAGCTGCTTGAATGCATAATGATCATCAAGTCACATTATCTGCCTGATTACTTTGATTCCCCCTTTTTTTTAATGAATAAAATACTGTTATGATGCAGAATGGAAATGTAGAGGTGCTCCACAGTAGAGAATTAAGAAAAGATTAATCGATGTCTGAATCATCTGAGAACATTTAGATTGTGCCATAACAATAGAATACATAAACACAACAGACTATGGTTCAGACATAACAATTAAGTTAGAGGTCAACACTTCACTGGTGAATTTTATATGTCCAACAAACAGTACCACATTTGCTACTGCTATCGCTGCCACCCACCCAATCGATGGCCCCCCAGCTGGTGACCACCTGAGGTCATGACCTGATGGTCAGGGTAAAGGCTTTTTAGTGTCCAGTGAAATATAAATTCAGCAAAAAAAGAAACGTCCTCTCACTGTCAACTGCGTTTATTTTCAGCAAACTTAACGTGCAAATATTTGTATGACCATAACAAGATTCAATAACTGAGACATAAACTGAACAGGTTCCACAGACATGTGACTAACAGAAATTGAATAATGTGTCCCTGAACAAAGGGGAGGGGGTCAAAATCAAAAGTAACAGTCAGTATGTGGTGTGGCCACCAGCTGAATTAAGTACTGCAGTGCATCTCTTCCTCATGGACTGCACCAGATTTGCCAGTTCTGAGATGTTACCCCACTCTTCCACCAAGGCACCTGCAAGTTCCCGGACATTTCGGGGGGAATGGCCCTAGCCCTCACCCTCCGATCCAACAGGTCCCAGATTTGCTCAATGGGATTGCGATCCGAGCTCTTCGCTGGCCATGGCAGAAAACGGACATTCCTGTCTTGCAGGAAATCGCGCACAGGACGAGCAGTATGGCTGGTGGCATTGTCATGCCGGAGGGTCATGTCAGGATTAGCCTGCAGGAAGGGTACCACATGAGGGAGGAGGATGTATTCCTTGTAACGCACAGCATTGAGATTGCCTGCAATGACAACACGCTCAGTCTGATGATGCTGTGACACATCGCCCCAGACCATGAAGGACCCTCCACCTCCAAATCGATCCCGCACCAGAGTACAGGCCTCGGTGTAACGCTCATTCCTTTGACGATAAACGCGAATCCGACCATCACCCCTGGTGAGACAAAACCGTGACTCGTCAGTGAAGAGCACTTTTTGCCAGTCTTGTCTGGTCCTGCGATGGTGGGTTTGTGCCCATAGGTGACGTTGTTGCCGGTAATGTCTGGTGAGTACCTGCCTTACAACAGGCCTACAAGCCCTCAGTCCAGCCCCTCTCAGTCTTTTACGGACAGTCTGAGCACTGATGGAGGGATTGTGCTTCCTAGTGTAACTCGGGCAGTTGTTGTTGCCATCCTGTACCTGTCCCGCAGGTGTGATGTTCGGATGTACTGATCCTGTGCAGGTGTTGTTACACGTGGTCTGCCACTGCGAGGACGATCAGCTGTCCGTTTTGTCTCCCAGTGGCGCTGTCTTAGGCATCTCACAGTACAGACATCGCAATTTATTCCCCTGGCCACATCTGCAGTCCTCATGCCTCCTTGCAGCATGCCTAAGGCATGTTCCTGCAGATGAGCAGGGACCCTGGACATCTTTCTTTTGGTGTTTTTCAGAGTCAGTAGAAAGGCCTCTTTACTGTCCTAAGTTTTCATAACTGTGACCTTAATTGCCTACCGTCTGTAAGCTGTTAGTGTCTTAACGACCGTTCCACAGGTGCATGTTCATGAATTGTTTATGGTTCATTGAACAAGCATGGGAAACAGGGCTTAAACCCTTTACAATGTAGATCTGAGAAGCTATTTGGATTTTTCCAAATTATCTTTGAAAGACAGGATCCTGAAAAGGGGCCGTTTCTCTTTTTGCTGAGTTTATCTGTGGTTGAATGACACATGCCTGGTTTAGCTCACGCAATGGACCTCTTCAGAACATACCGTGCTACTGCCTGCATGGAAGGTCAGAGGTGACATATGGGCTTATGTGTTCTACTCTCCCCCACTTCGGTTAGCTTACTTTCTCTCCCGGTGTAAGAAGGTTGAATGTTTTCTTAGAAATGCTACTGTTCATGTATCCATCTGGCTAACTGGCTTTAGCATCATACAGTGTACCACATCACTGTGAATGCTTAAAGTTATTACATTAGTTAGTACACCCTGAAGGCTCATACATTCGCTGATGATTTCCCTCGAGTCTTTGTATCTCATTGTATTTTTCTCCTTTCCTCGCAACACTAGTCCTTTTTAGCCACATGCCTGCATTTATCCGTTAAAGAGCTCTTTTCCAGAGTCAAACATTCATGAATAGATCCTCCTCTTTTTCTCTCCAGTAACAAGAAACTAAAGAGTGGTTAAACTCTTATTTCAATTAGTTGCCATGGTGACACTGTGGAAGGCTCCACAGCACACTTGGTGTGTTCGGTTGGGATGAAAGGGTTGAGGTAGACAAGCAGAAGATGGAGCTCACGCTGACTTTCAGCACACACACCTCCGCTGAGGCGGCCCTTTTACCCTCGGGCTTGGGAGTAACGCAGTCACAGCTCCTGCATTACACACAAAGTCACACACACATAAAGCCACACACACCACCGCTGAGATGGCCCCTTAGCCGCAGATAGACAAGCAGAAGATGGCCCCTTAGCCGACTAACAATACCAGCTCCCTGCATTACACACACAGTACACACAGTCAAAGACTCCCTCAGGTTCCTTTTAACCACAGATAAGAACAGGCACCATTCCCAGCTAATAAATAAACAGTGGTTGTTGGTTATTCAGGCTGACTCTCCAGGCAACAGGTGCTATGCCAAGGAAAGGCAAGGATCATTATGCTCGGTCTCTTGACACCTTGGATGCTTGTGTCGGTTGAGGGGGAAAGCTGTGACGTGTTTTGCATGGTGATGGTAGGATATACGGATGGATGTGTGGATGCGTGTTATTATCCCTTACCACCCTCTCAAGCGTTCATGTAAAGCCAGGTTATTGTTTGCAATAGTTAAAGGCTTATGTTTTGTCATAATGATGTGGTTTTGGAGTAGTGAGTGATGAGATCAGATAGAAATGTCTCTTTAACATGAAGAGAAGAGGGTTTATAGCTTTAATTTTCCTTTGCTTTTTGAAGGGGTTACCTGGTAACGGAGTGCTTTGATACACTGAATGCTCATCAATTATTATTATTATGGCTTCAGTCCTTCTGGCAGAATGGTCTGTCCTCGGTATACTCTGAGGAACGTTGTGTTAAGTTTATGTCAGCACCTTATCTGAGGCAAGATGACTAACTTTTAGGGTAACAAATTGTTGCAAATTATGAGATATACAGTGCATTCAGAAAGTATTCAGACCCCTTTACCTTTTCCACATTTTGTTACGTTACAGCCTTATTCTATTCATCAATCTACGCACAATACCCCATAGTGACAAAGCGAAAACAGGTTTTGAGATTTCTTTGCAAACTTAGAAAACATAAATAAAATAAATATCACATTTACATAAGTATTCAGACCCTTTACGCATTACTTTGTTGAAGCACCTTCGGCAGCAATTGCAGCCTAGAGTCTTCTTGGGTATGACTCAAAGCTATTTTCAGGTTTCTCCAAAGATCTTCATCCAGGCTCTGGCTGGGCCACTCAAGGACATTCAGAGACTTGTCCCCAATCCACTCCTGCGTTGTCTTGGCTGTACGCTTAGGGTCGTTGTCCTGTTGGAAGAGGAACCGTCACCCCAGTCTGGGGTTCTGAGCGCTCTGGAGTAGGTTTTCATCAAGGTTATATCTGTAGTTTGCTCTGGTCATCTTTCCCTCAATCCTGACTAGTCTCCCAGTCCCTGCTGCTGAAAAACCTCCAAAGCAGGATGCTGCCACCACCATGCTTCACCGTAGGGATGGCGCCAGGTTTCCTCCAAATGTGATGCTTGGCTTTCACACCAAAGAGTTAAATCTTGTTTTCATCATACCAGATAATCTTGTTTCTCATGGTCTGAGAGGCCTTTAGGTGCCTTTTGGCAAACCTCAAGTGGGCTGTCTTGTGCCTTTCACTGAGGATTGGCTTCCTTCTGGCCACTCTACCATGAGTGGCCAGACCTGACCAGGCCCTTCTCTCAATCAATTGGTAGAATCATCTCAAGGATGAGCTTAAATTCATGAGCTCGTCTTGACTGACAGCTCTTTGAAACACCTGTGTCAACCAACTTGGATGCAGTGAACAGTGTGGCAGTAAAATCATCTCAAGCTAATTGAAATTGCATCAATGATATATATTATACTTACAGCGTGTTTCTTGTGATGTGCTTCATAGTAGGGATGGGGAAACAAATCTTCTTGAAGCATTGAGGCTTTCCAGCAAATTGTGTTGAAAATAACTTCATTACTCAAGGCTTCGATCAACACAGTGCACACTAGAGACACCTGCTTTTCAAAGGAATTTAAAGCAGACAAAACATTATAGATGACGTACCACACGCTGTTGCACCGTGTTTTAGTCTATAAAAAAACAATCAGGTGGCTATTCGATGAAACAAATCGTTGGTCGTCATTGATCACATGCTTCTGAGAACGTCGGCTTTAAAGTAAACGGTTTAGCCAGTTTGAAGCATGCCTCGGAACTCCGGTATCAAACTTAGCATCTCTAGTTCACAGCAGCACTGAGGGATGTTATGACTGGACAACTATGTCAGCGTTTTGAATGACCCTCCCCCCTTTTGTTCCATGCTGGCTGAAGACCTAGCTAGCCAGTAACTAGCTAACACCAGACACAGATGAAGACCTAGCTAGCCAGTAACTAGCTAACACCAGACACAGATGAAGACCTAACTAGCCAGTAACTAGCTAACACCAGACACAGATGAAGACCTAGCTAGCCAGTAACTAGCTAACACCAGACACAGATGAAGACCTAGCTAGCCAGTAACTAGCTAACACCAGACACAGATGAAGACCTAGCTGGCCAGTAACTAGCTAACACCAGACACAGATGAAGACCTAGCTAGCCAGTAACTAGCTAACACCAGACACAGATGAAGACCTAGCTAGCCAGTAACTAGCTAACACCAGACACAGATGAAGACCTAGCTAGCCAGTAACTAGCTAACACCAGACACAGATGAAGACCTAGCTAGCCAGTAACTAGCTAACACCAGACACAGATGAAGACCTAGCTAGACAGTAACTAGCTAACACCAGACACAGATGAAGACCTAGCTAGCCAGTAACTAGCTAACACCAGACACAGATGAAGAACAAGCTAGCCAGTAACTAGCTAACACCAGGCACTGATGAAGACCTAGCTAGCCAGTAACTAGCAAACACCAGACACAGATGAAGACCTAGCTAGCCAGTAACTAGCTAACACCAGACACAGATTAAGACCTAGCTAGCCAGTAACTAGCTAACACCAGACACAGATGAAGACCTAGCTAGACAGTAACTAGCTAACACCAGACACAGATGAAGACCTAGCTAGACAGTAACTAGCTAACACCAGACACATATGAAGACCTAGCTAGCCAGTAACTAGCTAACACTAGACACAGATGAAGACCTAGCTAGACAGTAACTAGCTAACACCAGACACAGATGAAGACCTAGCTAGACAGTAACTAGCTAACACCAGACACATATGAAGACCTAGCTAGCCAGTAACTAGCTAACACCAGACACAGATGAAGACCTAGCTAGACATTAGCTAGACACAGATTAAAGGGGAAACATATGTGTCTTTGCCATAGATAAATAGGGTAAACTCTAAATTATATTTGCTGACACCCTACAGGCAGTTGGCATGCGGACTGCAGGAATGTCAAATTCCAGAGAATTTAATGTTAATCTCTCTACCTTAAGCCGCCTCCAATGTCATTTTAGAAAATTAGGCAGTGCGTCCAACCGGCCTCACGACCACAGACCTCGTGTAAACACGCCATCCCAGGAACTCCAACTGAGACCAGCCACCCGGACAACTGATGAAACTGGGTTTGCACAACCAAAGAATTTCTGCACAAACTGTCAGAAAGCGTCTCAGGGAAGATCATCTGCATGCTCGTCGTACTCACCAGGGTCTTGACCTCACAGCAGTTCGGCATGTCGCACGGATCTGTACACAATTCCTGGAAGCTTAAAATATCTGTAACGCCTGCTCCCGCTCCCCCTATCTGGCGCTCGAGTGCTGTCTACTGTCTGAATTTATTAATTGTTCACTCCCTGTACTTACTTCTCGTCTCCAAGCATCTGTCCTCACAATATCTCAGTTCTTCCATGGCCTGCATACTCACCAGGCATGTCACCCATTGAGCATGTTTGAGATAATCTGGATCGACGGGTATGACAGCGTGTTCCAGTTCCCGCCACTGTCCAGTGACTTTTCACAGCCATTGAAGAGGAGTGGGACAACATTCCACAGGCCACAGTCAACAGCCTAATCAACTCTATGTGAAGGAGATGTGTCGTGCTGCATGAGGCAAATGGCGGTCACACCAGATACTGACTGGTTTTCTGATCCATGTTCCTACCAACAGAGGCATATCTGTATTCCAAGATATGTGAAATCCATAGATACTGGCCTAATGAATTTATTTTAATTGACTGAATTCCTATTATGAACTCTAACTCAGTAAATTCAATGAAATTTTTGCATGTTGGTGTTTATATATTTGTTCAGTGTACATTTCAAAGTGCAGTAATGATTACACCTAATGTAGCGTTTGTAACCAAGTGGGAAGTGGGAATTTTCCACATATGACTGGGAAGAATCCACTTGAAAGCCCCTCCAACTGGCAATTACGATTGGGATACTTGTCTATCATATCTGAGCTCTGACGCCTCCCACATTTGTATTTCTTTTATTTTACTAGGCAAGTCAGTTAAGAACAAATTCTTATTTTCAATGGGGGCCTAGGAACAGTGGGTTAACTGCCTGTTCAGGGGCAGAACGACAGATTTTGTACCTTGTCAGCTCGGGGATTTGAACTTGCAACCTTTCGGTTACTAGTCCAATGCTCCAACCACTAGGCTACCCTGCCGCCCCATGCTGACCTGATGTAGCCTACTAAGGAAATTAAATGTCAATAACAGCATTTTCAGCTGTTAAATGTAACAACAAAACATTATTTATGAAAAGCAATCTGGTAACATGGGTTTTGTTGACAAGCATGATAGCTGTACTTTTAGTTTGTGGTTGACGCATCTTGTTGGCCTTTAGCCAATCAGCGTTTCCCACAAATTTAAAAGCAAGTGAATGCCTCCAACTGGTATTTATGACTTCATAACTGCTCAATTTGCACCTCCCACAAGATTACGAATACAGGTTTATATTTCATATATTGGGTTGAAAAAGGTTACACTTATCAGATAATCCGCATGTATACCCTAAAAGGTGCTGACCAAGTGAGGCAAGCCAAGTTAATTTGCTGGATATGTCAAAAAAATACCCATGTGCATTGCGAATGACAGTAAATACATAGCAAAACATAAATACAATGTCCTATTACTGTAGAAATGTGCTGTAGAATGTAACAATGGTTAACAGTGTAGTTTCATGTTATCACATGATGAACTTCAGGATTCACATGTGGAAAATCACGATTTCACACCTGAAACGTGACATTTCACATGTAAAATCATGTGAAGTGTTCCAAAAAACGCATGTTATTTCCTATGTGAATATCTGTTTTGGGAATACTTCACCAGATACATTTCACACGTGAAAAACAAGTGTTTTTGGAACACTTCACATGGGATCACATTTTGAAATGTGTAATTCCGTGTGTTATATCT
This sequence comes from Oncorhynchus gorbuscha, assembly GCF_021184085.1. Lineage (NCBI taxonomy): Eukaryota > Metazoa > Chordata > Actinopteri > Salmoniformes > Salmonidae > Oncorhynchus > Oncorhynchus gorbuscha. Next base: position 15,720,283 of record NC_060183.1, on the reverse strand, counting down.
GTTAATTAAGCTAAAATATTTGGATGAACCACAAAGTCTGTATAATTCCCCTAAACATGCATTACCTGTAATACATCTCTGCACTTAGCAGAGGGCCACCTGTACTGCTATTTTAGTTATCAGTTATACTGACTATTCTCTCATCATTGATTTCATTGTCCAAAAGGTTGTGAGTTCAAATACCAGTTAAGAACATGTTGAATAGTAATAACTGTATAATTAATCAAACACAATATAGTAATGTGTGTCAAATATGTACATTTAAAAAGCTGTATGTTAAAAGCACTGTGTATCTAGCATACTGTAAAACTTCATGTGAAATATCACTGAATGTGACGTGTTCTAAAAACACATGGTTTCAGATGATTTCACAAGTGCAAAACATTTGTAAATCATGTGGTTTTTCCACAAGGGATTTTAATTTTTTACTTAGAAATATCGGAAATTATTTGAATATTTATTTTCCTGGGCCTGTCACTTTTAATAAAAAATCCCGGGATGTGTGTTATCTCCTGTGGAACTATAATCTCCGGTGAGTCATTTCTCCCTTATTAAATGGATGATTCTATGGATGATTTATTTTTTCTCACCTGGATCCTCGTCTTGATTAGAATAACCTCAGTGAGATGAGTTTTCTCACAGTCAGAGCAGAGCTGTAAGGCAGCACTCATCACTTGTTGCCTTCACAATTCAGTAAGAGTTCCTGTCCAGGAACGACTGGGCCTGAAAATAAGTAGGGGATTCACAGGGGAAGTATTTAAACCTGCCGAGCCGATGCCTCTGTCAGAGAAGACTGACAGTCCCTAATTTGGGTTGGAGTCGCAAATCTGGTCTCGACTTGGGTTTAGTTGATGTAGTCGTGTTGTCTATCAGATTGTGTGTGTGTGTGTGTGTGTGCGTGCGTGTGCGTGCGTGCGTGCGTGCGCACTCACACCTGTGTTAGGAACAGAACTCATTAAGAAGAAAGACAGAGTGCAAGATAGACAAACTGAGAGAATAGGTTGGAAAAAGTATGAAGTATGTGACAGGGTTGAAAAATGTGCTGTAAGGTATATTCACAGTATGCTAGTTGGATTATTAATAAAGTCAGTCACCTCACCTCTTGAGTAATGATCTGAGCTAATTAACCAATGCTCTATTGCTGCACACCACAGTATAATTAACACTACAGACCCCTGGCATAGAAGCATGAACTCTTGTCTAGCCAAGGCAAGCGACTGATGTTGCTGCCAAAGAGATTTGTCGGTGGTATGTGGTTGGCCTATGCAAATTAGATGTCTTTTTAGAAATTAAGAAAATGTCTTTGACTTTGCTTATAGAAGAAAGGAATACAGGCCTGTGGGAAGGTAAGGAATTTGTTAAAAAGCCAGTCCTGTTATGTAAGGAGATTTTGTCGCTTAGTACTCAGCCGTTTGCATGTTTCTTTCATATAAGTACCTTAGCTTTACCTAGTCATCACTGACCTTTTCAAGAGACGTCCACCCTGACCAGTGACCATTTGATGAAAGAGCATCTTATTCTCACACCTGTCATAACACATTTTCCCAAAGCTTTTCAGTATATTCTTCCAAAGCAAGGAAATGTGTAATGTTCAGTACAGGAGAGAGGGCCTTTGTTGTGGCAGCATCATGCTGTGAGGATATTTCTCAGCAGATGTGGCAAAGTTTCATCTTCCAACAGGACAACGACCCTAAACACACAGCCAAGACAATGCAGGAGTGGCTTCAGGACAAGTCTCTGAATGTCCTTGAGTGGTCCAGCTAGAGCCCGGATTTGAACCCGATCGAGCATCTCTGAAGAGACCTGAAAATAGCTGTGCAGCGACGCTTCCCATCCAACCTGACAGAGCTTGAGAGGATCTGCAGAGAAGAATGGGAGAAACTCACCAAATACAGGTGTGCCAAGCTTGTAGCGTCACACCCAAGAAGACTCAAGGCTGTAATCGCTGCCAAAGGTGCTTCAACAAAGTACCTAGCAAAGGGTCTGAATACTTATGTAAATGTTATATCAGTTTTTGTTATATATTTTTTTAAATCTAAAAACATGTTTTTGTTTTGTTGTTATGGGGTATTGTGTGTAGATTGATGGGCAAAAAAAACGATTTTATCCATTTCAGAATAAGGCTGTAACGTAACAAAATGTCAAGTGGTCTGAATACATTCCGAATGCACTATATGTTCTATCATACAGGACTTCCATAGATATAGTATGACAGGCAATCCAGACAGTTCGTAGGTCTATACTCTGCAATTCTATGTTGGGGTTTTTCCTTATAAATTATTTTCATGTTTTAGTTTTTGAAGAAAATGTGTTTTGTGTAAGAAGTCTTCTTCCAAGTCTGTCTCACCTGTTTACTTGTGTTCAGAGACGAGGAGCACGTCACCCACAGAAGCACCATCTGTCGTTGGGGAAGAATAATTCCCTCTGAATAGAATCCCCAGTTCATCTAATGGAACTGAGTCTCTCTCTCTCTCTCTCTCTCTCTCTCTCTCTCTCTCTCTCTCTCTCTCTCTCTCTGTCTCTCTGTCTCTCTGTCTCTCTGTCTCTCTGTTCTGCACCACCTGCTCTCAAGTGATAGCTTTAATCTGTGCTGAGGAAGTTGGTCTGGTTTTCTCTTTTTAATTGAAAAATAGCATCCATTAGAAGGTGAAGGGAATGAAAAAGCCACTTTGACATGTTCTAATATTCTGCAGCTCTGTGAAAAGGAGATATTGATCTGATATGATTGCAAGACTAAATGGAAGCTTCTTTTCGACATCTGCGCTTTGCTAATGTGTATTCTGAGGCTTATGTGAAGCCCTCTACCTTCTGCCACAGTACGTTTTAGTGTCAATGTACAGTCATGATTGGTCGGGTTCCCTTTCCAAAGCAATCATACCTTCATCTATTAAGGTAAACTTTTCCTATTGAGGTTTCATAAGGTGAACCCATCACAAGCTTCTCCAAGCATTTCAATATCTGTGTGTCTGTCTTTCTGTGTGTGTCTGTTCATCCATCCATCCGTTTAAGCTTTGACAATTAACTTTGAGAGCACTGTGAGGATGTGAGACAGTGAGTGCCCCTATCTACCTGAGACATCCCAGGTTGTTGTGCCCGTGGTCCCGAGTGTCAGTAAACCAACTGTTCCAGATGTCAGCGGAGAGTTGCCGCTGTGACTCTCACTTTGACGTTCCTCTCTTGACTGGCAGATACATATCCCAGTCCTAAGACAATGTCACGTGTTGCTCTACAGGTAGAAGGTGTGTTCTGGACCTTTGTGTATCGTATACGCCACGTCTCTTTCATCCTCACAGCTTTTGATTGTTGAGTCTCATTTCATTCAGACTGCTTTGATTGTTACACATGATGCGTGAGCTAATTGTTTTCATAAACATTGGTCACCTAATAGAAACTGCTAATAGAAAAATCCAGGTAGTGAAATGCTGAAGGTTGAATTGACATCCTACTTATTAAGGGTAAGATAACTGGCTGCCAGGGGTCCTACAGTAATCTGCTACATTCAGCCAAGAATAACATCACCAGAGGAAGAATCGATAGAGGGATGGTTTGAGAACAGGTGAAATGAGGAGCTCTAATGTTAAGGCAGTTGAATGATTTCGTGTTATCTACTGTTCTCTGCAAGTATGAGGTACACGTCATAGGGGAGGAGTATGGAGACGATCCATAATGTGCTATACTGGTTGAGGTATGTAAGTTAATGAAGTATGTACAGTAGGTATGCTGGCACTACCACTGGTTTCTAGGGGTATGTGGTGCTTATCTGGGTAAACGTTGTAGTTCTCTAGCCTTCCAAAAAAAGGTCAACATTGTAGTTCTCTAGCCTTCCAAAAAATACCAACACTGTAGTTTTCTAGCCTTACAAAAAAACAAAATGTCAGCAATCAGCAACACCAAAAGATGACTGATTGGGTGTTGCTGTCATTTTTTCTTTTTTCGGGATGCAAAAAAATCTACAAGTTTACTTCAGCCTTTATGATAACCACCTGTTGAATATTCATGACCCTGGATCAGCACAGAGGATGATAGATGTGCGAACATCTGCTCCATGCTGGCTCTGAGCCAACAGCTTTATTGTGGTAGAGAGTGTGTTTATCACAGTAGGAAGTGCCATTGTAACTCTTATGAGACGGTTGTATTTACCTCCAGATTTAAAACCTTCCTCTCTCTGAAAACAGGGACACACCCACCCTGCTCTCGCATAATCATCATCATCACCCGTCATCTGGGAGAATGTTGAGACGTATGGGGATTTGACAGTATAACAGGGAAATGTACACAAGGCTTATTTTATTTACACTAACATGAGTCAATGTCAATCATCATTTCTCCTTGAGGTATTGGCTGAATATTAATTACCGCTGGTTAGATTGTTAGATTGTGTTATGCAATGTTGATGTTTGTCATTCAATTTGATGAGCATGCATAGGCTATTGTAGTTTTTCAGCCGTTTAACTATTCCTAAGAATACAACTTTATTGTAGCTAAAGGCTAGGCAATAATGGAGTATTTCTGGCCCTCTGTATGTAGTGGACCAGCCAGAGGGACTAGCCTACCCTCCTCTGGGGCTATTTGGAAGGCCCTGCAGCCCCATCACCACATCCATTCCCTTAACTAATGTTTGAGAAGAGCATTCCCCCCCCCCACTCAGAAACAGTCTTCCCAGGACAGGACTGCATGGAAAACTGTGAGAGTTTCCAAACATTCCCCCATGGAGCATATGCTGTTCTGAGAGTTCATCTGAGAGTTCTCCTAGTGTTCTAAGAGCAGCCCATGACATCCAGACGGGAGTCATTGACCCTTCTCTGCTCCCTCTTCTCCCTCCTTCCTATTTGACATCATGGGGCAAAGACACAGTTCAAACGCCAAGTCGGGAGGGTTCAGGGGACAATGCTCAAGCCGCTGTAGTAGATCTCCCTAGCTCCCTATCCCAGGCCTGACAGTGGTGGCAGGAGAATGATTGGACATCCTGGCAGAACCAATGAGTGGTTAAAAAGCTGATGTCTCTGTACTCAGCCAGAGAACAGAGTTTAACCCTGAGCTGTAATTGGGTTGGCTGGTGCTACTGCAGTGAGGTGGACCGCCAGCCTTGGATGGTTTTTGGCTCCTATCATGCAGACAGACAGTCCTGCCAAGATACCAATTTTGCTTGCTACTGCTGCTTGTGTGCCTCATTTGAAATGTTTTCTTTCTTCGTTGTTCCAAATGTCTTTGGAATCCCATCTTTGCTGTAAAAAAACTCTGAATGAAGGCCCCTTCCTCAATAGCTGGGTAGAGAGAAGAGACCCTTACAGCAAAACAATATGATTTCATGTGAAATTTCCTAATTTTGCACATGTAACATATAATAAAATGTTCCACATGAAATTATGTGAAACCACCCTACTCAAGGATTACACTTTTAAAAATGGAATAGAACCTGACTCAGCCAATCTCCTCGTGTGCCCCCAAATTGGTCTTCTCAGGCTTCCGTGCTAGCCGTGTCCCCTCGTATCATCGCCATTCCTCCTGCGCTGTTTCCACCTGCTTCCATGGCAGACTCTTGTCCCCTCGGTACTTCTCCTCGTAGTATCACGGTTCCGCTTTCGCTGCCTCCATCTCCTCCTTAGGACAGCGATACTCCCCCGCCTGCGTCCAGGGTCCTGCTCCATCCAGAATCTCTTCCCATGTCCATGAAGTCTGCTCATCCTGGCCACGCTGCTCGGCCCTTTTATGGTGGGTTTTTCTGTCACTTCTGTCGTAAGGAGGCGACAAAGGTGCAGAGTGGTAGGCGTACATTCTTAATTTATTAAACAAATGAACACTGAAACAAAAATAACAAACACCCGAACAAACCGTGCCGCTAATCACAATTGCTAACGGGCAACTACACATAGACAAGAATCCACAAAATACCCAAGGGAATATGGCTACCTAATATGGTCCCCAATCAGAGACAACGATAAACAGCTGCCTCTGATTGGGAACCAATTCAGGCCACCATAGACATACAAATACCTAGACTTACAAAAAACCAGAGATATACAAAAAACCCTAGACAATACATAAACTAACATACCCACCCTAGTCACACCCTGACCTAACCAAAATAATAAAGAAAACAAAGATAACTAAGGTCAGGGCGTGACATGAATGCAATGTCACCAAAAACATGGAAACCATTTGATTGATGTATTTGATACCATCCCACCTATTCCGCTCCAGCCATTACCATATAATTTAATGGGTTAAATTAACAAAATAATAGGGTTCTGATTGGGTTGACAAAATGATCTTATCGAAATCCCATACGATCTAATCTAATTACTTGTGATTTCCAATCAGAAAAAAAGTCATTTGAATTTATTTTTATTTGGAATTCATGTAATGCACCTACACATAATAGTCCAAATTGGTGAAGTGAAATGAAAAAAATTACTTGTTTCAAAAAATTCAAACAAATCAAAAACTGAAAAGTGGTGCGTGCATATGTATTCACCCCCTTTGCTATGAAGCCCCTGAATAAGATCTGGTGCAACCAATTACCTTCAGCAGTCACATAATTAGTTAAATAAAGCCCACATGTGTGCAGTCTAAATGTCACATGATCTGTCACATGTTCTCAGTATATATATACCTGTTCTGAAAGGTCCCAGAGTCTGCAACACCACCAAGCAAGCGGCACCATGAAGACCAAGGAGCTCTCCAAACAGGTCGGGGACAAAGTTGTGGAGAAGTACAGATCAGGGTTGGGTTATAAAAAATATCAGAAACTTTGAACATCCCATGGAGCGCCATTAAATCCATTATTAAAAATGGAAAGAGTATGGCACCACAACAAACCTGCCAAGTGGTACGTGTTCATGATGTTTTATTTACTGAACACTGAAATACAAAATAATCATGTGAAAAAAACAGTCTTGTAAGGTGCAGAAAACACTAAACAGAAAATAATCATCCACAAAACACAGGTGGGGAAAGGCTACCTAAGTATGATTCTCAATCAGAGACAACGAACGACACCTGCCTCTGATTGAGAATATAACTTAGAAAAAAGAACATAGACAACCCACCCCAACTTATGCCCTGACCAACCTAACACAAAGACATAAAAAATAAACTAAGGTCAGAACGTGACACTGTCTCAGTCTTCCAGAGATTTGAGACTGGGACAGAGGTCCACCTTCCAGCAGGACAATGTCCCTAAGCATACTGCTAAAGCAACACTTGAGTGGTTTAAGGTGAAACATTTAAATGTCTTGGAATGGCCTAGTTAAAGCCCAGACCCCCAATCCAATTGAGAATCTATGGTATGACTTAAAGATTGCTGTACACCAGCGTAGTAGTTTTGTCTTGAAAAATGGGCAAAAATCCCAGTGGCTAGATGTGCCAAGCTTATAAAGACATACCCCAAGAGATTTGTAGCTGTAATTTCTGCAAAAGGTGGCTCTACAAATGATTGACTTTGGAGGGGTGAATAGTTATTCACGCTCAAGTTGTCTGGTTTTTTGTCTTATTTCTTGCTTGTTTCACAATAAAAAAATATTTTCCATCTTCAAAGTGGTAGGCATGTTGTGTAAATCAAAGGATACAAACGCCCCCAAAAAATCTGTTTTAATTCCAGGTTGTAAGGCAACAAAATAGGAAACATGCCAAGGGGGTGAATACTTTCACAAGGCACTGTAGGTGACTGATCTCACCTGTATTCCTCCAATTTCAGCTTTGTTAAAACACTCAAGAAAAATTATTATATTTATCATAGTGATTCAGGAGTAACATTAAAACACAATAATGTGCCCTACCAACATTAGACGATACAAAAACCACTCCATTGACTGAAATAAGTCAATTAAATGCATGAGAGAATAGTCCAATTAACTGATAATTAAAATAGCAGTGCAGATGGCACTCTTGTGTTTAGTGCAGAGATATATTATAGGTAATGAATGTGTAGAGGACTTCTGAGAATACTACAGACTTTGTGGCATAGTATAAAGATCAGTGTACTCCAAGGTTGCGAGTTTAAATCCCAGGTGAGGATATATTGAAAAGTCATTGTTAAGTGATAATGTAAAATGTAGGCATATTGTCACTGATGAAATATGTTTTATCTGAACAGCGTACCACTTAACTTAAAATCCACACACCATTGAATTACCGCCCTTACATAAAAGCATGTGAGATTTGCAGTTTCACTTGTGAAAAAATGTCAGGTCAGTTGTTCGGGTGTGAAAACACATGTTTCATGTTATCACATGTTGCTTTTACATGTTGACACATGTTATCACATTAACTTCACATAAGATCAAGAGACATTCATGTGGTTTTCCCGTAAGGGGAATAGTGTCTGGGAGGCAGCTAGGACCGGAAAAGGGACTATCAATTTATTATCACCTTTTCTCAAGTGAGTGACTTCCCAACATGAATACAAGTCAAACAACACTATCATTTTATAGTTTCGAGAGAATTCAAACAAATGTTTTGAATATGACCCTATGTCCCATAGTGATTATCATCCATTAGCAAATCATGTTCCATAATCATTGTAATATTCCACATGACCAAATCTTTTGTTACACATTGGTTCCAATCTTTTTTTTTCATCTGCTCCTTCAATAGCAGGATTTCCTATTCTCTCATCTTTTACAAATTGTAGTGAGGGCTGACTCAAGGACGACACTATAATTGAAAAGCAGCTTTTAGATTTAACTGTGACCTCGTCTCGTTTGTGGCAGAGGAGCTGGATGAAGCAGAGCAGGGGAATGAAAGGTGAGGATGTGGATTAGAGAGAGAGAGAGTGAGATAATAGGAGAAAGAGAGAATACGAGAATAGGAGGAGGGGTAGGATGGAGTGAAATAGGTGTTGACAGAGTAAGTCATTGATCTTCCCTGAAGATTAAACACCACTCTAACAACAGGGTCCAGTTTTCACTTTGCACTGGAGGCTGATCGTGTGTCTATTTAAGGTGTATTTCAATAACATCCTGATATTTTGAATTATTTAGCTGGGTTCTTGTGCTATTTGGTGCATGCTGATTGGACAATTTATTAATTGGCTCTGTCAGGGTTGGTGTGTGCACCTCAGAACTCCACAGCTCTTTAATGGCTGAAAACTTAAGTGAAATTACAGATAAGAGTGAACCGCGTGGTAACTTGTGACAATTTGCTGGCTTCGACTGATGCCCAGTCATTCTGAACGGCCTGGAAATACGATGAGAAGTAGGAAAATTATTAGTAGGAAACAACTTTGTCATCATAATGTGGCGTCAAATGTATTTTAGAGAAATGGCAATGTTGCCATTAGCTAGCAAAGTTCATAAAAATAGCTGGCTTGGGCTCCCGAGTAGCGCAGCGGACAAAGGCACTTCATCACAGTGTTAGAGGCGTCGCTACAGACCCGGGTTCAATCCCAGGCTGTGTCACAGCTGGCCGCGAGACCCATGAGGCGGCACACAATTGGCCCAGCGTTGTCTGGGTTAGGGGAAGGTTTGCCTGCAGGGATGTCCTTGTCCCTCTAGTGATTCCGGGCAGGGCCCATGCAGACTGACTTCGGTCGCCAGTTGTATGGTGTTTCCTCCGACACATTGGTGTGACTGGATTCCGGATTAAGCGAGCAGAGTGTCAAGAAGCTGCGCGACTTGGCAGGGCCGTGTTTTGGAGGATGCATGGCTCTCAACCTTCACCTCTCCCGAGTCCATACGGGAGTTGCAGCGATGGGACAAGACTGTAACTACCAATTGGATATCACAAAAATTGGGGAGGAAAAGGGGTGAAAGGTAACAAAAAAAGAAATAGCTGGCAATGCTAATCTTAGCAAGCTAAAAAGCAGTGCTGTCCGCTCAATATTGTCAAACTGACAGCATCATAATGTTGACAAAAGGTTTTCCGACCAATTATTTGCTTACAAGCCACTGTAATGCACATAGACTAAATCTCCATCAGCACCAATATAGTGGGGTAATATTTGATATGACCTTTTTTACATTTTGTTACATTACAGCCTAAAATTAACTAAATTAAATATTTTTCCTCATCAATCTACAACACCCTATAATGACAAAGCAAAAACACGTTTTTAGACATGTTTGATCATTAAAAAAAAATAAAAACAGAAATATCTTATTTACATGGGTATTCAGAACATTTGCTATGAGACTCGAAATGGAGCTCAGGTGCATCCTGTTTCCATGTATCATCCTTGAGCTGTTTCAACAACTTGATTGGAGTCCACCTGTGGTAAATTCAATTGATTGGACATGATTTGGAAAGGCACGCCTGGTTATATAAGGTCCCAGATTTTAAAGGGTATGTCAGAGCAAAAACCAAGCCCTGAGGTCGAATAAATTGTCCGTACAGCTCCGAGACAGGATTGTGTCGAGGCACAGATCTGGGGAACGGTACCAAAACATTTCTGCAGCATTGAAGGTCTCCAAGAACACAGTGGCCTATATCATCCTTAAATGGAAGAAGTTTGGAACTACTAAGACTCTTCCTAGTGCTGGCCGCCCGGGCCAAACTGAGAAATCGGGGGAGAAGGTCCTTGGTCAGGGAGGTGACCAAGAGCCCAATGGTCATTCTGACAGACCACCAGAGTTCCTCAGTGGAGATAGGAGAACCTTCCAGAAGGACAACCATCTCTGCAGCACTCCACCAATCAGGCCTTTATGGTAGAGTGGTCAGACAGAAGCCACTCATCAGTAAAATGCACATGACAGCCCACTTGGAGTTTGCCAAAAGGCACTTAAAAGACTCTCAGACCATGAGAAACAAGAAGGCTGAGAGTCCTGAAACCAAGATTGAACTCTTTGGCCTGAATGCCAAGTGTCACGTCTGGAGGAAACCTGGCACCATCCCTGTGGTAAAGCATGGTGGTGGCAGAATCATGCTGTGGGGATCCTTTTAAGTGGCAGGGACTGGGGGACTAGTCAGGATCTAGGGAAAGATGAATGGAGGCAAGTACAGAGTGATCCTTGATGCGCTCCAGAGCGCTCAGGACCTCCGACTGAGGCAAAGGTTCACCTTCCAACAGGACAACACCCTGAGCACACAGCCAAGACAACACAGGAGTGGCATTGGGACAAGTCTCTGAATGGCCTTGAGTGGCCCAGCCAGAGCCTGTTCAGGGGCAGAACGACAGATTTGTACCTTGTCAGCTCGGGGGTTTGAACTCGCAACCTTCCGGTTACTAGTCCAACGCTCTAACTACTAGGCTACGCTGCCGGAAGGTTGCGAGTTCAAACCCCCGAGCTGACAAGGTACAAATCTGTCGTTCTGCCCCTGAACAGGCAGTTAACCCACTGTTCCCAGGCCGTCATTGAAAATTAAGAATATGTTCTTAACTGACTTGCCTGGTTAAATAAAGGTAAAATAAATAAATAAAATAAAAAACATCTCTGGAGAGACCTGAAAATAGATGTGCAGCATCGCTCCCCAACCAACCTGACAGAGCTTGAGAGGATCTGCAGAGAAGAACAGGAGAAACTCCCCAAATACAGGTGTTGTAGCATAATACCCAAGAAGACTCAAGGTAATCGCTGCCAAAGGTGCTTCAACAAAGTACTGAGCAAAGGGTCTGAATGCTTATGGCTTTTTCTTTGCAACTCTGCCTAGAAGGCCAGCATCCCGAGTCACCTCTTCTCTTTTGACGTTGAGACTGGTGTTTTGCGGGTACTATTTAATGAAGCTGCCAGGACTTGTGAGGTGTCTGTTAGCCTTAATTTCTCAGAGCAAGAATAGACTGATGAGTTTCAGAAGAAAGTTCTATGTTTCTGGCCATTTTGAGCCTGTAATCGAACCCACAAATGTTGATGCTCCAGATACTCAACTGGTCTAAAGAAGGCCAGTTTTATGGCTTCTTTAATTAGGACAACAGTTTTCAGCTGTGCTAACATAATTGCAAAAGGGTAATGATCAATTAGCCTTTTAAAATGATAAACTTGGATTAGTTAACACAACGTGCCATTGGCACACAGGAGTGATGGTTGCTGATAATGGGCCTCCGTGCGTAGATATTCCATTAAAAAATCAGCCATTTCCAGGTACAATAGTCATTTACAACATTTCTGATCAATTTGATATTATTTTAATGGATAACATTTTTAGATTTTCTTTAAAAAACAAGGACATTTATAAGTGACCCCAAACTTTTGAATGGTAGTGTATATGACTATTCTAGACACCTCAGTTAGCATTAACCTCACATGCGACCCATATTAAGACCATGCAGTTAGCCTATTAACCTCACATGCGACCCATACAAAGACTAATTCACCTATTGACATGTTTATCTGACTCGCCTGAGGTAGAGTACCTTATGATAAGCTGTAGACCACACTATCTACCAAGAGACTTCTCATCTATATTATTCGTAGCCGTCTATTTACCATCACAGACCAATGCTGACCGCAGTTAGCCTATTAACCTCACATGCCCCACTCATTAAAGACCCATATTAAGCCATAAGCAAACAAGAAAATGCTCATCCAGAAGCGGCACTTCTAGTGGCCGAGGACTTTAATGCAGGCAAATTTAAATCAGATTTACCACATTTTTACCAGCATGTCACATGTGCAGCCAGAGGGAAAAAAGCACTAGACCACCTTTTGTCCACACACAGAGATGCATACAAAGCTCTCCCCCACCCTCTGACCATAATTATATCCTCCTGACTCCTGCTTACAAGCAAAAACTAAAGCAGGAAGTGCCAGTGACTCGCTCAATACGGAAGTGGTCAGATGATGCGGATGCTACGCTAAAGGACGGTTTGCTAGCACAGACTGGAATATGTTCCGAGATTCATCCAATGGCATTGAGGAGTACAACACCTCAGTCGTCGGCTTCATCAATAAGTGCATCGACGACATCGTCCCCACAGTGACTGTATGTACATATCCCAACCAGAAGCCATGGATTACAGTCAACATCCGCATCGAGCTAAAGGCCATACCAACTGGCAAGTGTCTTCACATCGGTGTCATAGGAAAAGCCCATAATATTGTCAGAGACTCCAGTCACCCAAGTCATAGACTGTTTTCTCTGCTACCACACGGCAAGCGGTGCCGGAGCGCCAAGTCTAGGACCAAAAGGATCCTTAACAGCTTCTATCCCCAAGCCATAAGACTGCTGAACAACTAATCAAATGGCCACCGGACTATTACATTGACCCCCATTTGTTTTGTACACTGCTGCTACTCGCTGTTAATTGTCTATGCATAGTCACTTCACCCCTACCTACATGTACAAATGACCTCTAACCTGCACCCCCGCACACTGACTCGGTACCTGTACCCCTTGTATATAGCCTTGTTATTGTCATGTTATTGTGTTACTTTTTATAATTTTTTACTTTAGGTTATTTGGTAAATATTTTCTTTAGTCTTCTTGAACTGCACTGTTGGTTAAGAGCTTGTAAGTTAGAATTTCAATTTTTTACGGTTATTTGTAAATATTTTCTTTAGGTTCTATCCCCAAGCCATTTTGAACTACTGCACTTGCTGTATTCGACGCATGTGACAAAATAAAGTTTGATTTGATAAAGATGATTTAGCAATATCCAAAAGACTATAGCTGAGTTACAGGAATTGGAAAGTCAATAAAGGAATAAGAATTGTCTATGTCAAAGTCAGATATTTAATATAATTGTAAAATTAATGATAACATTATACAAGTAATGAAGTTTAAGTTACAAGACAATACGTTTCGTTAAAATACATTATTCTCGTCATGATCAAAGAGGGAGAAAGAAAGAGAAATCATAGCCTGACAGTCCCTGGAGTAGAGGGAGAAAGAGAATCTCACCACTGTTGGTCAGGAACAAAGAGAAAAGACAATGAATCTGAGACCCTTTTTATAACATCTGAGTTATTTGTATAAAAAAAATCTGAGTTGACCAATAGTATTCCTGTGAAGTTAACCTCCAATCAGATATCAGACCAACAAGATGTCAAGACAACTGAACCTCTGCTTCCCAGATAAGAGGGGGTTGGAGAGATAATGCAGCGTTCCTATGACAACACAGAGGAAACCTTGCTTACAGTTGATAAGAGTCACTTCGGGGGCTGGGCCACACTACATAATCCTTCCCTGAACACATCTGATTCTGGATCAGACAGAAGTGTTCCAAACCAGACGGACAGCACTTTAGTCACTGTAGACAATCGCCAGTCCGGCAGGTCATGGTCCTAGCAGCATCATTTCAGGAGTGTCTTTTCTGCAGGTAGCATTGTCATTCTTTAGACAGGCCAATGTCCTTAGGCACACCTTCCCTACCTTCCCTGCTAGAAAGGAATGCTCCATTCTTCTTGTGTGAGAAAAACAGAGTACTGAAGGTAAACCAAGACAAGACAGATCAATTCATATTTCAATTAACATAAAATAGTCTGTTCATCTAATTGGATTTGTAAATACTTCATATGTGGTTTTATCAAATCATTCCGATGAATATAAAAGATGACCAGAGATCACTGCATCATAAAAACAGTATATTTGAAATAAAACTCTCAGAAACTCTCATCCCTTTGAGAGAACATTGATTTGCCTAGAAAATAACAAAATAGCCAGAATTATGAAATAATCAAGAACAATTCATTTTAAGTTAAACAATTCAAGCAACCGCTTCACAAGCAATTTGAAAATTACATGTAGCATCTTTGTTTACAGCACAGAATATTAGCATACCAATGATAAGGTTCTAGGGCCATTTTGTGAGAAACAAGGCAATCACTTTTCGTAGCAGATCTATACATACAAATACATACATACACACAAAGTGTGTTGCTTCAGTGTCTTTAGATATTTTTGTCAGACGTTACTATGGAACAGTGAAGTATAATTACAAGCATTTCATAAGTGTCAAAGGCTTTTATTGACAATTACATGAAGTTGATGCAAAGAGTCAATATTTGCAGTGTCTTCTTTTTCAAGACCTTTGCAATCCAAATTAACTTCTGGTGACAAATTAAATTCTGGGTTTTTGTTTGTCCACCCGCCTCTATAGGATTGACCACACGTTCTCAATGGGATTAAGGTCTAGGGGGGTTTCCCAGCCATGGACCCAAAGTATTGTTGTTTTGTTCCCCCGATCCACTTAGTTATCACTTTTGCCTTATGGCAAGGTGCTCCATCATGCTGGAAAAGGCATTGTTCGTCACCAAACTGTTCCTGGATGGTTGGGAGAAGTTGCTCTCTGAGGATGTGTTGGTACCATTCTTTATTCATGGCTGTGTTCTTAGGCATAATTGTGAGTGAGCCCACTACCTTGGCTGAGAAGCAACCCCACACATGAATGGTCTCAGGATGCTTTACTGTTGGCATGACACAGGACTGATTGTAGTGCTCACCTTGTCTTCTCTGGACAAGCTTTTTTCCGGATACCCCAAACAATCGGAAAGGGGATTCATCAGAGAAATGTTTGCAGAAGATCAGTCTATCCCTGATGTTTTTCCAGGAGAGAAGTGGCTTCTTTGCTGCCCTTCTTGACACCAGACCATCATCCAAAAGTCTTCGCCTCACTGTGCATGCAGATGCACTCACACCTGCCTGCTGCCATTCCTGAGCAAGCTCTGTACTGGTCAAATTTAGGAGACGGTCCTGGCGCTTGCTGGACTTTCTTGGGCGCCCTGAAGCCTTCTTCACAACAATTGAACTACTCTCCTGGAAGTTCTTGATGATCAGATAAATGGTTGATTTAGGTGCAATCTTACTGGCGGCAATTTCCTTGCCTGTCAAGCCCTTTTTGTGCAAAGCAATGATGACGGCATGTGTTTTCTTGCAGGTAACAATGGTTGGCAGAGGAAGAACAATGATTCCAAGCCCCACCCTCCTTTTGAAGCTTCCAGTCTGTTGTTCGAACTCAATCAGCATGACAGAGTGATCTCCAGCCTTGTCCTCGTCAAGACTCACACCTGTGTTAACGAGAGAATCACTGACATTATGTCGCAACGACCCATCGGGCTTGGAGACCATCACAATTGGGCTAGACCACTCACTATGTGACTCTTCGACCACTCCAGCTGTCAACATTTTCTCAGTCTCTGCTCTAATCGCGGCCCATCGAGCCTCGGGTACCCGATATGGCCTCATACTCACTTTTCTCCCTGGTAGGGAAACGATATCATGAGCCGTAACCTCAGTTCGGCCAGGTACCTCTGAAAACACATCTGTTTTTTTTCTGGATCAGGGTCTTTACTTTCTGTACTTGCGCTGGGGACAGAGTGGGTGAAATATTTACTTCGGCTGTCTCCTGAATGTGTGTGGGGTATGTGACCATTAGTGTTTCTCTCTCTCCATGCTTTTAACAGGTTTATGTGATAAATCTGTTCCTGGGGCCGTCGACCTGGCTGTCGGATCCGATAATTGACTTCTCCTATTCTCTCCAGTACTTCATATGGCCCTTTCAATGTGGCTAGTAGTTTACACTCTACTGTGGGGATCAGCACTAACACCTTATTTCCCGGTTGAAATTCCCTCAGGGTAGCCTGCCGGTTATAAGTGTGTCTCTGGTGTTCTTGTGTTTGTCTCATGTGCTCTCTGACGATGGGCATGACTGTGGCTATCCTGTCTTGCATTGCCGTGACATGCTCTATGACACTAGCATACGGGGTGGATTGGTGCTCCCAGGTTTCCCGGGCGATGTATAAGATTCCCCGGGGATGCCTCCCATATACCAGCTCAAAGGGAGGCTTGAGCGAGGCTTGAGGAACCTCTCTAATGGCAAACATCAGATACGGCAACATGCAATCCCAGTTTTTCCCATCCTTATCGATTACCTTCCTGAGCATTGACTTCAGGGTTCGGTTGAATCTCTCAACCAGCCCGTCCGTCTGAGGATGGTAAACCGATGTCCTCAACTGTTTCACCTGCCACAGTTTACAAAGGTCTGCCATAAGGCGGGACATAAAGGGGGTCCCCTGGTCGGTAAGGATCTCCTTTGGAACTCCTACCCTGGTGAACAAGAGCACTAATTCCTTTGCAATATTTCTGGAAGTCATCGTCCGAAGGGGAATGGCTTCTGGGTAGCGAGTGGCATAATCTAGAATGAACAGAATGTATTGGTGCCCTCTGGCGGATTTGGGCAGTGGGCCCACTAAATCCATCGCTATCCTCTCAAATGGAGTTTTGATTATGGGGAGTGGCACTAACGGGCTTCTAAAAGCTGGTCGGGGAGCTGTTAACTGGCACTCTGGGCACTCTCCACAATGCCAAGCCACTTCAGCTTGAATTCCTGGCCAGTAAAACCTCCTTACAATCCGGTCTCGGGTTTTATCGATACCAAGGTGTCCACCCAGAATGTGCCCATGAGCTAGATCCAGTACTGTCCTCCGGTACCGAGTGGGAACCAACAACTGTTCCACCACATCAACCCCTATTTTCGAGACTCTGTACACCAAACCCCTTTTCATGATGAAATGGGGAAAACTATTAGGCATCATCCCACAATTTATGGGAGTACCATCTACGACCTGCACATCTGCTCTGGCTTGTTGCAGGGTTGGATCCTGGTTTTGAGCCGTCCCAAAATTAGTCAAGGACTCTGCCAGGTCTGCTGGTTCTAGATCGTCGTCCTCTGGATTCAGATCGACCCCAGCCCCACTAGTACCGGGCTGTTCGTTATCAGCGAGGTTTGCCACTTCATCCTCCTCCTCCCCTACTAGCACCTGTGATGTTGTCCCCTGGGAGACCTCTTTTCTTGGCTTTGGTTGAAGGCCCCATGCTTCTTCCTGCTTGGTCAGGGTTGTTGGCTTCTCAAATATGCCATTCTTGTGGCCTAACTTCGCAAAGTTAGGAAAGTCTCTACCCAATATTACATCATATGACATCTTTGGGACCACGCCGACCTCATAATCCAGCAGACCGTCCTCTGTTTGTATGCTCACTAAGGCCGTGGGGTACAGACGGGTATCCCCATGAATGCATGTAACACTGATATCCTGTCTTGTATCCAGTTTATGAGTCGGCACTAGGCCTGCAACGACCAGGGTTAGCATACTGCCGGAATCCAGCAGTGCTTCAACCTCTTTCCCTTCAACCTTCACCCTGCACATATGATTGTTTCTTGATCTTTCAAGTACAGTGGTTACAACAGGACATGCATACCGTATATCATCTTCATTTTCACCAAGGTTACATTGCATTGGCTCTTCTTTAATAGGGCAGTAGGCTGCAATATGTCCTGGTTGATTACAATTGTAACAGATAATAGGGGTTCGGGGGGGAGACCCCCTCGACACCCAGACCCGGTTTCCGTTTTTTCCCTTAGTGTCTCGGCCTGATTCGGATTCTTTCCTCATGGCCCCACACTGCTCTCTTCCCCCTCTATATATTGGGACAGCCTTACCCTGTCCGATGGTTCGCCCATGCCTGGGGAACGAGAATCTTTCCTCCTGTGCCTGCTCAGCTGTTCCTGCTGTACAATACCGTTCAACCAGGCCCACAAGATGGTCGGCGGAAAGTACCTCGTTCTGGCCAACCCATCGTCTCACTTCTTGGGGTAGACCTCGCTGAAACTGGTTGAGAACGATGGTCTCGACGATCTCGGCGGATGACTGGGTCTCTGGTCGCAACCATTTCCGTGCCAGGTGAATCAAGTCGAACATCTGTGTTCGTGGGGGTTGTCCCGGTCGGTAGGACCACTGGTGGAAGCGGTGTGCCCTCACGGTATCGGTCACTCACAGTCTAGTCAGGATCTCTCCCTTTAGTTTATCGTAATCCTGTGCATCTTTCAACTCCAGGTCGAAATATGCTTTTTGAGCGTCCCCTGCCAGGTATGGTGCCAGAAGCCCTGCCCATTCTTCTTTCGGCCACTTCTCCCTCTCTGCCGTCCTTTCGAAGGTGGTAAGATATGCTTCCACATCATCCTGCGCTGTCATTTTTTGAAGAAAATGATTGGCCCTCCTCTGGGTATTTGCAGCTGGTAATTGAGCCCCAATTTTGGTCCGCTAGCCCCTTTAGGCCTTCTCTTAACTCCCGGGTGTTTCTCTCTTGCGCTTCTCTGAGCAGCTGGTTGGTGTGGTGCTGGACCTGTAACGTGTCCTGATACATTCGCATTGCATCCTGATGAGCTATTTGTTGAGCTCTAGTTGCCTCTTGTTGGGCGGCCGCCGCTTGTAACAGGGCCTGTAAGGCTCCCTCCATACTCATTTTCCTGAAAAACTGTCATAACCAAACAAAGCCAAAACAAAAAAAACAAAAAACCTGACTCCCCTTTGGAGTGCTAACTGAACATTTATTTATTTTTTCCTCTACCTAACCAGTGGTATGTTAGTCCATGCCCGCATCCTCCACCACGTGTGGCAAACCTCTTCAAGGTTAGGAGCGTTTGTCACAAACTAAGTGGTAAACTGTCACCAAAACACCTAAGTATGAGAGTTCTTTCGAACAGGACAGTACCTGTTTGTTTGTTTCTCCGTCCTGGTCCACCCAGGCCGTAGGCGAGGTCAAGGATAGCAGGGTTCGGTACACGAATCGGGTTCTCGGTAGGTCCAGGTCCAAACGCCAACAGGTAAGTCCAAAACAATCCAGCTCATACACGGTAAATCCAGCCAATCTCTATAGTCTCTTTCTCTATTGTTCATAGATCCTTCCAGCACCCTCTCTTCCTCTTCCTGGTTTTTCTTGACCCTTTATCTGTAAGTCGGCTCCACCTTCTGAGGGTTCCCCTTGCTTCTGGGATTTGTAGTTTTGGCGGTCGGCCATTTTGTGATCTGTAGTTCTGACAGGGGTGACCATTTTAGTGATCGGGCAGAGCCCGTTTATTAGTTCTGCTCTCACATATCTGCCACTTATCACTCGACCCCCTTCTTTGCCACACTATATAGCCATGACAAAGGAATATAGTACATATATAGGAATATGTTGAGTTACAAAGGATGAAATGATTAACACATCATCGTCAAAATAATTAACATCCAACATTTTAGGAGAAAGCTCCAAATATACCCTATGCTGTAAATAGAATGGAAGTGGTCGACCCCTCTTTAAATCCCAACATTTCTGCATCGTATGAACTCTTCGGTGACAACAGTGACAACATATAACAGAATAGGTCCTTCTGCTCTGTGGGCAGGCAGGCTGCATTTTTACAGAAATCACAACAATGCTTTGTGGGTTGTTTGAGATTAGCCTCTGTGCACGTCCCAATAGCTGCAACTGAGGCTATTTTAGTAGCTTGGCCCACTCGTACAATAGAGAGCAACGTGGACTGTGTGTCCATCCTGCTATCTGTATCCGAGTCAGATATGTCGCTTTGGGGCCTATTTGGGCTCTGTTCCAACAAATCTCTCTGTGTGTCATGTATACGTGACCTAGTCAGACCGTGCTCTTTTTTTGCTTGAAGTTCTGACTGCAACTGCTCTATTTTGTGCTCTGATCTCGTCTGGGACTTTACAGTTGGTATCGAGCATGTTCATCGTTGGTTTGCTATGTGCAATTAAAAACACAGCGAGCTCCAGAATTATATTGCCAGTACTGAAGAATTTCAACCCTAGTGGAATCAAATATGATGCCTTTCATGCCTTTTTTTGATCTAATAATTAATAATGAGATAAATCCTGTAACTCAAAAATAATCTCTTGGATATTGCTAAATCGTCTTTATGGAGTCAGACGTTTTAATAGGATGCTTGTATAGTCTTATTTATATATATATATACTTATATTTTACGTATCATTTGGCTTATATTAGATTCTCAGATATACAGTTGAAGTCAGAAGTTTACATACACCTTGGCCAAATACATTTAAACTCAGTTTTTCACATTTTCCTGACATTTAATCCTAGTAAAAATTCCCTGTCTTAGGTCAGTTAGGATCACAACTTTATTTTATGGTCTCATTCCTCCTCTGTCGCCCCTGTCATCCAGTCTAAGACTCCTTCATCTGTGTAGCATTATAGGAAATCAATTTGGGTTCACTGACAAGATCCAAAACAGCAGTCATTGTGGTTGTGTAGGAGTTTAGTATCTCTCTTTGCACTCGCTGTGTTAAATAATGATGATGATTTGAGAGTATGCCCTTTAAGAAAAGTCTATTTTTTCAAACTTGCTGACTGATGCTCTTAAAACGAAAAGTCTATTTTTTGAATGGTAATCAAACTTGCTGACTGATGCTCTGCCATGGAAAACGTACAGGGGAATGGTAATCATGGGTAGACATCGGTGGTGGTGGTATGAATGGTAATCATGGGTAGACATCGGTGGTGGTGGTATGAATGGTAATCATGGGTAGACATTGGTTGGTAATCATGGGTGACATCAGTGGTGGTGGTATGAATGGTAATCATGGGTAGACATCGGTGGTGGTGGTATGAATGGTAATCATGGGTAGACATTGTTGGTGGTGGTATGAATGGTAATCATGGGTAGACATCGGTGGTGGTGGTAATCATGGGTAGACATCAGTGGTGGTGGTATGAATGGTAATCATGGGTAGACATTGTTGGTGGTGGTATGAATGGTAATCATGGGTAGACATCGGTGGTGGTGGTAATCATGGGTAGACATCGGTGGTGGTGGTATGAATGGTAATCATGGGTAGACATCGTGGTGGTGGTGGTAATGAATGGTAATCATGGGTAGACATCGGTGGTGGTGGTAATCATGGGTAGACATCGGTGGTGGTGGTATGAATGGTAATCATGGGTAGACATCTGTGGTGGTGGTATGAATGGTAATCATGGGTAGACATCTGTGGTGGTGGTATGAATGGTAATCATGGGTAGACATCAGTGATGGTGGTATGAATGGTAATCCTGTGTAGACATCAGTGGTGGTGGTGGTGGTATGAATGGTAATCATGGGTAGACATCAGTGATGGTGGTATGAATGGTAATCCTGTGTAAACATCGGTGGTGGTGGTATGAATGGTAATCATGGGTAGACATCAGTGGTGGTGGTATGAATGGTAATCACATCAGTGGTGGTGGTATGAATGGTAATCATGGGTAGACATCAGACATGGGTAGACATCGTGGTGGTGGTGGTGGTATGAATGGTAATCATGGGTAGACATCAGTGGTGGTGGTGAATGGTAATCATGGGTAGACATCAGTGGTGGTGGTAATGGTAATCATGGGTAGACATCAGTGGTGGTGGTATGAATGGTAATCCTGGTGGTGGTATGAATGGTAATCATGGGTAGACTTAATATCGGTGGTGGTGGTATCATGGGTGGTGGTGGTATGAATGGTAATCATGGGTAGACATCGGTGGTGGTGGTATGAATGGTAATCCTGTGGTAGACATCAGTGGTGGTGGTGGTAATCATGGGTAGACATGAATGGTAATCATGGGTAGACATCAGTGGTGGTGGTATGAATGGTAATCATGGGTAGACATCGATGGTGGTGGTATGAATGGTAATCATGGGTAGACATCGGTGGTGGTGGTATGAATGGTAATCATCAGTGACATGGGTGGTGGTATGAATGGTAATCATGGGTAGACATCGGTGGTGGTGGTATGAATGGTAATCATGGGTAGACATGTGGTGGTATGAATGGTAATCATGGGTAGACATCAGTGGTGGTGGTGGTAGACATCAGTATGAATGGTAATCATGGGTAGACATCAGTGGTGGTGGTATGGTAATGGTAACATCATGGTGGTGGTAGACATCATGGGTGGACATGGTGGTATGAATGGTAATCATGGGTAGACATCGGTGGTGGTGGTATGAATGGTAATCATGGGTAGACATTGGTGGTGGTGGTATGAATGGTAATCATGGGTAGACATTGGTGGTGGTGGTATGAATGGTAATCCTGTGTAGACATCGGTGATGGTGGTATGAAGGATTATTGATCCGGTTCCAAATGACTTGACTTGGATTTAACCATCAGTGGTAAGTTGCATCATGGTGGTGGTATGAATGGTAATCTGTATGACTGATGATCTGCATAGCAGTTTGGTGTGAATCATGGGTACAATGATACACTCTGGTAGGTAAAACATCAGGGTTCCAACATCAGGGTTCTTGAATGGTAATCTGTCCCATCAGTGGTGGTGGTAGAATAACCCTTTTGGGTTCCAGGTAGAATCCTCTGTGGAAAGGATTCTACAGTACATGGGGTCAGCCAAATAACTCTTTTAGATTCCCCCTTTTTTTCTAAGAGTGTGGTGGTGGTAGAATGTAATCATGGGTAGACATCAGGGTTTTAATTAGATTTACATTTCAAAAATGTTATGGGTAAATCAGTGGTTATATTGTCATCAGTTTGGTTGATATTCTGTCATTATATAAGACTGTAACATCCTGTGATCTAAAAGTCATTATTTTCTCGGTCTAATGTATATTTTGTTGTCTCTTCCTCAGCCCTCACTAATGTGAAGTTATGGGGTAGACATCGACATGGGTAGACCAGTGTTTCCAGACATCAGTGGTGGTGGTATGAATGGTAATCATGGGTAGACATCAGTGGTGGTGGTATGATGAGGACAGGCCTCATCAAACATGCCGAATACATGGAGTTTCTAAATGGTAGGGTGGGCTCCTGGTGGTCTCTCTATCATCTCCCTCATCAGTGGTGGTCTCTGAATGGTAATCATGGGTCATCTGGTGGTGGTATCTCTAATCATGGGTCATCTGGTGGTCTCTCTGGTCTCATCTCATCTGGTGGTGGTCTCTGTGTAAACATCTCTAATCATGGGTAGACATCAGTGGTGGTGGTCCTCCACCTCCATCTTAAGATGCCATTCGAGACATCAGTGATGGGGTATGAATGGTAATGTGGTTTGAGTGACAGTCTCTGACAGTCACAGAATCACCTTCCCCCTCTTCCCTTTTCCTGTCCCTGATGTCAACAAAGACACTTGCTGGATGCATGTTCAAATGAGGATCAGGTGATTGGACTCTTCAGGTATTTTACACTAAATGAATGTATTACCACTTGGTGATATTAAAGCACCAGTTTATTGATCATCATCACACTATGCCCTCTTTCTGTTTACACAGCTGAGTGTAATCCAGCTTTTCATTTTTCAGCTTCAGACCTGACGATTTCTATCTTAAAACCTGTTTTATGTGTTTAATCTAAAGTATAATACTGTAGGTTCACTAGTGGGTTTTCTGCTCTAAAGCCAACAAACGTTTGACGTCCCAGACCAATAGATTTACACTTATATGAGCCAGACCGATAGATTTACACTTATATGAGCCAGACCAATAGATTTACACTTATATGAGCCAGACCAATATATTTACTCTTTTAGATTCCCCCCAATTTTTCTAAGAGTGTATGAGTGTACGGCCAGAATTAGATTTACATTTCAAAATAGATTTACTGTCATTATATAAGCCAGACCAAAAGATTTACACTTATATGAGCCAGACCAATAAGATTTACACTTTTCCATAATGAGCCAGACCATGCCGATAGATTTACTAAAGAGGTGGGCTCCTCTCTTATATGAGCCAGACCAATCCCTTAAGATGCCATTCGATTTACTGACAGTCACAGAATCACCTTCCCCCTCTTCCCTTTTCCTGTCCCTGATGTCAACAAAGACACTTGCTGGATGCATGTTCAAATGAGGATCCAGACCTTCAATAGATTTACACTTATATTAAAGCCAGACCAATAGATTTACACTTATAATCCAGCCAGACCAATAGATTTACACTGTTTCATATGAGTCCCAGACCAATAGATTTACACTTATATGAGCCAGACCGATAGATTTACACTTATATGAGCCAGACCAATAGATTTACACTTATATGAGCCAGACCAATATATTTACTCTTATATGAGCCAGACCAATAGATTTACTCTTATATGAGCCAGACCAAAAGATTTACACTTATATGAGCCAGACCAATAGATTTACACTTATATGAGCCAGACCAATAGATTTATTTATATGAGCCAGACCAATAGATTTACTTATATGAGCCAGACCAATAGATTTACACTTATATGAGCCAGACCAATAGATTTACACTTATATGAGCCAGACCGATAGATTTACACTTATATGAGCCAGACCAATATATTTACTCTTATATGAGCCAGACCAATAGATTTACACTTATATGAGCCAGACCAATAGATTTACACTTATATGAGCCAGACCAATAGATTTACACTTATATGAGCCAGACCAATAGATTTACTCTTATATGAGCCAGACCAATAGATTTAAACTTATATGAGCCAAACCAATAGATTTACACTTATATGAGCCAGACCAATAGATTTACACTTATATGAGCCAGACCAATAGATTTACACTTCTATGAGCCAGACCAATATATTTACACTTCTATGAGCCAGACCAATATATTTACTCTTATATGAGCCAGACCAATAGATTTACACTTATATGAGCCAGACCAATAGATTTACACTTATATGAGCCAAACCAATAGATTTACACTTATATGAGCCAGACCAATAGATTTACACTTATATGAGCCAGACCAATAGATTTACACTTCTATGAGCCAGACCAATATATTTACACTTCTATGAGCCAGACCAATATATTTACTCTTATATGAGCCAGACCAATAGATTTACACTTATATGAGCCAGACCAATAGATTTACACTTATATGAGCCAGACCAATAGATTTACACTTCTATGAGCCAGACCAATAGATTTACTCTTATATGAGCCAGACCAATAGTTTTACACTTATATGAGCCAGACCAATAGATTTACACTTATATGAGCCAGACCAATAGATTTACACTTATATGAGCCAGACCAATAGATTTACACTTATAAGAGCCATTTGTGTGTACTCTGACTAGAAGGTAATGTTGAAATACAGTAGCCTCCTCCAGAAAAGGATCTGAGCAGGCAAACCCTTAGGATGCCGCAACAACAACAAAGGACATCGTCATCCCCCGAATGAAGAACTGTAGTCATTCAGATGGAAAGTCCACAACATCTGTTTGACCACAAATACTCATTCAACACACGTCCTCAAGTACAGTACTGATCTGCATACACAGAGCCTTTAGCATGCCTTCTGTGATTTCTCAATTGACTGTGTAAGTGGTTGGAACTGGAGTTTCCTCCAGTCTCCACTACTGATATCGATCATCGAGGAAGATCGAGGAGAATGTTGCATTGACAGCACCTCTCCTCCCGGAGGCCCTGCTGTTGCCCTTTATTGCAAGGACCCGATGATGTCACACGCAGGAAATGATGAAATTGATTTGGATGAAGTCAGCTTTTAGTGTTAGCGTAAGATGCCTTTCTCCCCATGCATTGGCAGCTACAGCCAGCTGGTGCACGTTTACATATGAGTAATTTGAGGCTTTTAACCAGAGCGACTAACAAGAGCACTTAGGGTTTAGTGCCTTGCTCAAGTGTTCATGGCTTTTATGTCATAATATTTGAGAAGTAGCTTCTGACAGTTCTTATCTTCAATACATAATGTCAAATATCAAACACATCAATTATATTTCTGAAGGAGTAGTTCCCCTGGTAACAAGCTACAGTGGTTCCATAGTAGCAAAGAAACTTGGATGTTGTCAAACTGCCAGATTTTGTGTGTGTGTGTGTGTGTGTGTTCCTGCATGTTCGTGTGTGTGCGTTTCCGTGAATGTGTGTGTGAATGAAGTCTCTCTCACTGAGGAGAGAGCATGCCAGAGGTATGTAAACATCTCCTTCCTGAAATGCTTAGTATGATTGGCAGCTGCTCTAAGGCCCAACCTTAAATTCAAACCCTGAGCCATGGCTTGCTACAGGCTTACTACTGGCTTACTACTGAATTGCTACTGGCTTACTATTAACTTACTACTGGCTTACTACTGGTTTAATACTGGTTTACTACTGGTTTACTACTGGTTTAATACTGACTTACTACTGACTTACTACTGGTTTAATACTGGCGTACTACTGGTTTAATACTGGTTTATAATATTGACTTAATACTGACGTACTACTGGTTTAATACTGACTTACTACTGGTTTACTACTGGTTTATTACTGACTTACTACTGTTTACTACTGGTTTAAAACTGACTTACTACAGGTTTACTACTGATTTACTACTGGTTTACTACTGGTTTAATCCTGACTTACTACAGGTTTACTACTGGGATATTACTGACTTACTACTGTTTACTACTGGTTTAATACTGACTTACTACTGGTTTAATACTGACTTACTACTGTTTACTACTGGTTTATTACTGACTTTCTACTGGTTTACTACTGGTTTAATACTGACTACTGTTTACTACTGGTTTATTACTGACTTACTGAAGGTTTACTACTGACTTACTACTGGTTTACTACTGGTTTAATACTGACTTACTACAGGTTTACTACTGATTTACTACTGGTTTAATCCTGATTTACTGCTGTTTACTACTGGTTTAATACTGACTTACTACTGGTTTAATACTGACTTACTACTGGTTTACTACTGGTTTATTACTGACTTACTACTGGTTTACTACTGGTTTAATACTGACTACTGTTTACTACTGATTTACTACTGGTTTACTACTGGTTTAATCCTGATTTACTGCTGTTTACTACTGGGATATTACTGACTTACTACTGTTTACGACTGGTTTATTACTGACTTACTACTGTTTACTACTGGTTTATTACTGACTTACTACTGGTTTACTACTGGTTTACGACTGGTTTATTACTGACTTACTACAGGTTTACTACTGACTTACTACTGGTTTACTACTAGTTTAATACTGACTTACTACTGGTTTAATATTGACTTTACTACTGGTTTAATACTGGCTTACTACTGTTTTACTACTGGTGTAATACTTACTTACTACTGGTTTAATACTGACTTACTACTTACTGGTTTACAACTGGTTTAATACTGGTTTATTACTGACTTACTACTTTTTACTAGTGGTTTAATACAGACTTACTACTGGTTTAATACTGACTTACTACTGGTTTACTACTGGTTTAATACTGACTTACTACTGGTTTAATACTGACTTACTACTGGTTTACTACTGGTTTAATACTGACTTACTACTGGTTTAATACTGGTTTAATACTGACTACTGCACACACTTTCACACTTCAGATGATGCTGGTGTTAGAGAGGGGGTTTAAGACAGACAATAATTGTTTGGAAAATCACATGATTTCACGTGACATTTCCACGTTTTGTACATGTTACGATGCACCTGTAAAAAAGATAGCTCAGATGTGCAAGTGCCTTTTGAATGTTGAATTACACGTTTTGCACATGTGAAATCATAAGCTTTTACATGTGGATTCAATTTTTCACATGAGATTTCACAGGTAATGCCCTGCAAACAAAAACGAGTCTTCAACTTATTTTTTCTTCAACTCACATATTTGACACACTTTGACCTACATGCTTACATTGTGGTTTATTTATGCAGTAATTATTATTCAACATGTCCATATCTGGGATTTAGAATAGTCAGAATAACTGATAACTAAAATAGCAGTGCAGATGGCACTCTTTTGTTATGTGCAAAATAGTGCACACTGTTGGACAGGTGTGTTTCCTGGTGTACAAAAAGGTCAAAGGTACAGGTAAGGAACCTTCAGAGTTACACATAGGAACTCACATCAGTACATTTTAGGGTACATGTGCCCATAATCTATTATAATGGTACATTTTTCTACCCAATATACATATAATGCTGCGTTCGTAACCATGTGGGAGGTGGAAATTTAGCAGTTGTGAAGTCGTAAATACCACTTGCATTTACTGCATGTACTTTGAACTCGTTGAGAAATGCCAATTGGCGAATGGCCAACAAGCTGCGTCAACCATAAACACACGACGGAGTTCAAAAACCATATTAATAGATTGCTTTTCATAAATAATGTTTTGTTATTACATTTAACTGCCGAAAATGCTGTTATCGAGGTAATTTCCTTAATAGGTGGTGTCAGAGGTCAGCATGAGGGAGAAGTCAGAGCTCAGGGATGATAGATGCATTCCCCACTATTAATTACCAGCTGGAGGGCCGTTCAAGTGGATTTTTCCCAGGCGTATGTGGTAAAATCCCACTCCCCACTTGGTTAAGAATGCAGGATTAGGTATCATTACTGCACTTTGAAATGTAGGTGGAGGCAATGTGCTGGCAGGGACTCATTAGCATATTTTGGGGCATGGTCTAAAACTGTCATTGGAAATGTTGAAGATGTTTAAGTGCTTTTATGGTTATGTTAAAGAAGGTTGAGCATCTCTTTTGACACTGTCAGTTTTGCAATTTTAGTAAGCAGTTGTGACCCGCAAGAGCTGCACTGTTTAGAGGTTTTTGTGCATATTCCAAAAGCTTAATGGGAGCTGGTTCACAGGAAGTTAATGTTTAACTTCCAATAACTGGCTATCAACTGGTTGCAAGTGGGTTTTAGTGCATTTCCCAGTAATTGGCAAACATTTCTGAAAACCTGTTTTTGCTTTTTTATTATCGCGTATTGTGAGAAGATTGATGAGGAAAAAAACTGATTTAATACATTCTAGAATAAGGCTGTAATGTAACAAAGTGCAAAAAGTCAAGAGGTTTGAATACTTTCTAAAGGCACTGGATATTTTAAAATGCAGTGATGATCGTACCTTATATTTAAAATATTGGGTAGAAAAATCTCCATATATTGGGTAGAAAAATCTCTATATATCTACAGGTACTGAACTGGACCATGTGAGTTTATATGTGTAGCTGTTTAGTGTACCTTTGACAATTTTGTACCCCAGGGAACAACACTGTACCCCAACCATACTCTTATTTTTTATTAAGAGTGTGCTACAAAAATATAAACGCAAAGTAAAGTGTTGGTCCCATGTTTCATGAGCTGAAATAAAATATCCCAGACATTTTCCATATGCACAAAATGCTTATTTCTCTCAAATTTTGTGCACAAATTTGTTTACATCCGTTAGTGAGAATTTCTCCTTTGCCACCTGACAGGTGTGGCATATCAAGAAGCTGATTAAACAATATGATTATTACACAGGTGCACCTTGTGCTGGGGACAATAAAAGGCCATTCTAAAATGTGCAGTTTTGTCACACAGATGACTCAAGTTTTAAGGGAACTTGGAATTGGCATCTAAACAGTGCAGCTCTTGAGTGTTCATTTCAGTACGTTCAACCGGCCCCATATGAACTGTAACTCGGTAACAGTTTTGAAGTTGTTGCATTTATAGTTTTGTTCAGTATAGTTCCAAGCAATTAGTTTGAACCTGGAAGCGCTGCAGCAACATTGATGCTCTCCCAACCAAGTGGTTGCAAATTCTAACCCCAAATAATTATTGTATACTTTAAATCAAGTGTCTTTGGGCACTGCTAGTTTTACGTTGTTACATTGGTGGTGACAATTGTACAGTTATTTACTTGATTCTGGGCAGCTTTGACCAAAGTGCAGATCCGCTCTTGCCAATAAGTCTGTGGCCATATCTCTTTTCCACTCATGGATCTGGTGGTGTAGCTGCACTGTAACAGGACATTACAGGTTGGTAGTGAGCCAGGGGTTATTAGTTCAATCCCATCAAAATGTTATTTACTATACAAGATTTTACCGTAATTGAAATCAGAATACAGCAGCATACTGTCATTTTATAGAAATAACACCTTCAAGTTGTTGTATATATTTACCTGATTTTTACTGCAACTTTAGGCAAAGTGCAGAAATGTGTTCTTGACAATAAATATATAGCCAATCTCCACGATGTCCATAGACCTGGTGGTTTGGCAAGAACTTCAAGTTGCTAGAAATTAAGAGGTTATGAGTTCAAATCCCAATTGAGGTTGAATCCAAAGTATTCAGTATGTTGTCCATTAACACCTTTGTTTAGCTGTAGAAATACAGTAGTTAGTTGGACATTTACTGTGTTTTCACCAAAGCTAAACATTCTGAGAACAACTAAAAATATCCCTGGAACCAACTGGGAAGTAGACAAAATCTGAAGGGGACCATGACTGTTTACATTGAATTAATGTAAATAGTTGCTTTTTAAAGTAAAGTATTCTAAACAACATTTTATAACTCGGCTTTCACATGTGCTCAAATGTAATTTCATGTTATCACGTGTTGAAATACTGCATCCCCATGTTGTCATTTTTATTTCACATTAATTTCACATGAGATCATGTTCTCACATGTGCTCTCACATGTAATCATATGTGATCGCGTGAAATGGGATGTGGTTTTTCCATAAGGGTGCTGCCACAGCTGTGTCTATGTACGTACATGATGTGGTTTTTCCCTGGTGTTTTTTCTCCCTCCCTGTAATCAGTCATACAGACTCCACTCTGTCATGCAACTTGCTGTGCTGTTTTTTACATAAATGCTGCATACCTGCTCTGCTAGTGCATTGTGTATTTTGGCTTACTTACTGATATAGATAGCAGAATGACAGAAAACAGAGAGAATACTGACGATGTGTGATTTATGTGAATAAACAGTGTTTATCGCTGTGCTGGGCGATGCTTTGCAAGTTATGAAGCTCCACAGTACCTAGTACAGTCAACCAGCCAGGAACAGCATGAACTGTTGGCTTCGCCTTGGTGTCTGAAGGCTCCAAAACAGCTAACTCTCACTCTCTACCTCTCCCCAACAGTGTTCCAACATTCCAAGGCCTTTCAGAAGAAATACTAAGCAAGCTTGCTGACGTGATGGAAGAGGTGAGTTTCCTAAGTGTCCTGGTGGAACTTAGCGAAGTTACCTCGATTTAAAAGGGTTGTGGCAATGGGTGCTGATTATGACAAATTATGAACCATATCATTACATGATGAAGAGTTGATTGCCTTGATAAATCGTAATGATTATTATACTGTGGGTATTCACATTTTAAAATAGGTTTCTCTGGAAATGTAACTAAGCTGCAATTTGTAGTCATTGCAGTCTTCATAGTAGTGGAAGTGCATTTCAGGTCTCCTGTCCTGGTCTGACAGAGCCATTTTAATTGATTTGAGTTGTTATCTGTAGTCAATAACTCACCAGACACAACCTGAGGTAAAACTCACTGCGACAACGTCTGAGGTAACTCTGCCTGCAATACAGTCTCAGAATTGGCGTTTTTTTCATCATGCATCTTGTTCTGAAGGCAGCTCTGCAGTGTGGTCACTATCTGGCACAGCCACAAAGTCATACAATCTGATTTTAAACCTAACCATAACCTTAACCTTAACCACATTGCTAACCCTAATGCCTAACCCTAACCTTAAATTAAGTCCATACATTTTATAGCCAATTTGGACTTTGCAGTTGGCCGATCTAGCGGAAATCTCTCAGTTCTGCCTCCGAGGCGAGACTCGAGAGATTTTCATGACCACATGACATGACTGAGAATAACTGTAAACTAGACTATAACCAGCGTCCAGAAGTATTCCTAGTCTCGTCACATGGTCAGGAAAACCATTCTGGCCCTGATCAGAATATTACAATAGACAGTGTCTACTTTGTGGTTCATGAGTGAGAGGGACCATCCTCAGAGCAGATTGACTAATCGTCTTACTATTCATTGGCATGCAGATGTTTCCCAAAACGGTGGAACGGGGGGGGGGGGTCCTTAGGATCACTTGAGAAACAAGGACATATTAAATCAAGTCTCTACAGTCCTTCACCTCCTAAATCTTTATGCTTGTTTATTTCCAGCAAGAATCTCTCTGCTGTTCCAAGTTAACTAGATGACTTGACCTCCAGTATAACTGGTTTCCAAAGAACATTTGGTCATTAAAACGAGAACAATATCATTTGCGGCAGACTTTCTCCTTCGCAGTCAAGTTAAGTATGACCACAAAAAAAATCACAAAGGAATCAAATACATTATTTCATGGTTATTTTAATCTATGGAATCAATAGAGGATTAGCTCCATTTTTAAGAACACACATCCTTATTCCTCAACCAGCCTATATATCAAACCATGTTTTGTTTTTTAATGCGTTGGCCTCAGTTTTCATTGGCTCCAACTGCTGCTTCTGAGTCAACCTGACTTCTTTAACCCCTTACAGAGTAATAATAGAATAACATGCAAAGGGAAAACATACGTCTTAGTTATGATTCATCTGATGAAACAGTATTGGGTCACATCCCACCAAATCCAATCCATAGAGCCGTATAGTTTCAGATGAATAAAACTAGAACTCGTGTTTTATTTCTATGCTCAGACCCAGAATGCCCCACTGACTACCAAGACACTATCAGTCTGGATCTGTTCGCTGAATGACTGAAATAAAACACGAGGGAAAACACAGAATGTTCAAACAGTTGAAGGGTGCTCCAAAGGGGGCTGACGATAAATATGCTGCCATTCAGTGTGGTGTAGGTGAGATCACTGCCGATGTGTCTTTGCATGTTGTTCGCGTGTGTTGTGTGTGCGTGCAGTCGTGCGTGTGTGTGTGTGCGTGCAGTCGTGCGTGTGTGTGTGTGTGTGTGTGCAGTCGTGTGTGTGTGTGTGTGCGTGCAGTCGTGCGTGTGTGTGTGTGCGTGCAGTCGTGCGTGTGTGTGTGCATGCAGTCGTGCGTGTGTGTGTGCGTGCAGTCGTGCGTGTGTGTGTGTGCATGCAGTCGTGCGTGTGTGTGTGTGCGTGCAGTCGTGCGCGCGTGTGTGTGTGCATGCCGTCGTGCATGTGTGTGTGCGTGCAGTCGTGCGTGTGTGTGTGATTATGTGTGTACCTACCTGTATACATCGCCAGAAGACGCTGGAATCGATCAGACTTTATGCAGCCTCACCATGGAACGACACAACACAGACAATCTCCTCACCCAAATGTCACCCCTTTCTCACAAATAGCCATTTGTCCATTTCTTACCATTTGTAACTGTGCAGTGATTTTCTGTGTTTTTTGCCTCTGACTAACTACAGTAGTGTTTAGCTTCAGTGTACCCTAAAATAATAAGGAACTACTGCACTAACAGGATTTGAATGAGGAAACCCAGTAGTGCAGGTCACGGACGAGAACATTAGGAACCTCAGCGAAACCCAACTTGACAACAACATCTGTGGCGCATGGCATTTCGTTTAAACCTCAGAGAGATTTATCTCATTACTACTGTCAGTCATCATATCAGGTAAAAAGCAGTGAAGATGTTTGCATACAAAGGACTGTGTGTGTGTAGTCGGGGCATACGACTAATACTTATGCATTCAAGTAGTAATGTTTTCCTCGAAAGACGTGCCATGGAGGCTTCTCAAGTGGCTGGGTTATGGAACAATCTCCTACAGCCTTGCAGTGTGGGATAAGGACTCCTGTGAGATATCTATAGGGAGAACACTCAGGATTTCCTCCATGATTACAGGAGAATCTACTTTAAAACACTGGAGTCTCATGGTATTCCTCCAAAGTTCTGGACCACCCCCCCCCCCCCCACACACACCCTCTCTCCCACACACTCTCTCTCTCTCTCTCTCTCTCACACACACCCACACACACCTGCTTGCTGATTCATACACTAGAACATCCCACTCTTTTACCTTCTTAAGTCCCTCCCCGTTTCTTTGTTTCATGTTGTGTTTCTTCCTGTTGTGGTCTTGTTTTCATCTGTTTGTTTCGTTTCTACAATTGTAAAGTGACTTGAAAACCACTATATAAGTCCCATGTAGCGTTATATTTATTATTACGGTGTGGTTTCTGGCCAGTATATGCTCACATATAGATTTTTTTTCAAATGGCATCAGTTTGTTTCTTACTTTGTCTTCACGCTTCAGTCAGTGTAAAATAACAGCATAGTGTGGTGACAGACACAATTTAAAAAAACTTTGACAGAACCCTGCGGCGTGGTTGCTATGGCAAAGGATGACTGGGCATCAGTGTTTGACTTGGACTGAAATAGGTGCCGGTACTCATTTTGGTTGTCGGTGGTGTTTATATTTAGATACAGGAGCTCCACCGTACTTATGAGTTTAGGTACAGTGCATTCGGTAAGTATTCAGACCCCTTGACTTTTTCCACGTCTTGTTACGTTACAGCCTTATTCTAAAATGGGTTAAATAAAAACAATTCCTCATTAATCTACGCACAATATCCCATAGTAACAAACCAGCCAGAGCCCGAACTTGAACCCGATCAAACATCTCTGGAGAGATGTGAAAATAGCTGTGCAGTGACACTCCCCATCCAACCTGACAGAGCTTGAGAGGGTCTGCAGAGAAGAATGTGAGAAACTCCACAGATACAGGTGTGAAAAGCTTGTAGCATCATATCCAAGAAGACTCGATGCTGTAATTGCTGCCAAAGGTGCTTCAACAAAAGTACTGAGTACTGAGTAAAGGGTCTGAATACTTATGTATGTGTATATATGTATATATATATATATATATATATATATATATATATATATATTATATATATATATATATATATATATATATATATATATATATATTATATATATTATATATATATATATTTTTTTTACATTTGCAAACATTTAAAAAACTATTTTTGTTTTGTCATTGTGGGGTGTTGTGTGTAGATTGATGAGATTATCCATTTTAGAATAAGGCTACAAAATGTGGAAATAGTCCATTGGTCTGAATACTTTCTGAATACAGTGTACGTCCTATTAGAGGTCCAGGAGCTTAAGCAGTAAAACATTCTGAGGTGCTGGTACTCTACTCCAGTGTGCTCCTTCCCAAGTCAAGCACTGCTGGGCAGGGTACCAAACTCACCAACCATATCAGCTAACAGGCTCTGTATGACAGAACAGAAGAGTAGGTCTTGGGTTCTCTTTCCACATGGAAACCAAATGAGATAGGGGTGCCCCATGTAAGAAAGGAAGTGATTAGTGTAAGTCTCTGTACAAAGTGGTAGATGAGTAATGCCACGAAGTAAAGAAGTAATTCAGTGTTGTGTAGCAGAATTCTCTGCGTCTGTGGGGGCACCTTTTCATCATCGTACTTCAACCATGCCTTTCCTTTACTGATTTGCCAAATACATGGCGAGAAATACCCATTACAACTCCACCACTACTGTTTGAATTTCTAGACACCTTTCATAATGAACAGAAGAATTGTCTGACAAGTTCACTTTCATCAATGCTCAATTCATCTTTAAAGTGAGATTCAAAAGGTGTTATGATGTTATGTTCACTATTCATGCTGTGTAGTTTATAGGGACACATATCTGTCTTCTACTCATTGTAAATGCCCATTCCTTGGCAGAAACCGCTCATGACACAGGTGGTATGTTTCAATTTGGGAGAAAGAAAAAACAAAGTCTGTGTCAGCCCAAAAGTTTCCCTTTAAACTAGCCATTTTTTTTCTTTCTTCTCCATCTTAATGGATTTTTCCCCCATGCAGCTTCAATGAATAACAGTGACATTTTCTCCCAGGCCTAAAAATAAACTAAAGCACAGGAAGAAACTTTGAAAGAGCTGTTGAAAGATAGCTCACCTTAGCTA
This sequence comes from Oncorhynchus gorbuscha, assembly GCF_021184085.1. Lineage (NCBI taxonomy): Eukaryota > Metazoa > Chordata > Actinopteri > Salmoniformes > Salmonidae > Oncorhynchus > Oncorhynchus gorbuscha. The sequence continues at coordinate 15,683,986 of NC_060183.1, read as the reverse complement.
CTGATGATGACTGTTCCTCCCTGACCAGCCTGTCAGGTAAATAAATACTGACTCGCATAAACACTCTTTACTCTCTAAAAGTCAATCGGTGAGCTGTGTTTGTTTAGTGTCACTTACAGTCATTCCAGAGCAGGAGGAACATACAGTCCTGGTAAAGAATAAAGAATGTAAGCATTGCCGGTATTACTCGTGGTGGTATCAAACCTACAAGATCCTACTATGGATGTGTGACTAGGCAGGCAGCGGTTGGGTTGGGAGTAGAGGTTTATTTTTAATTCCAGACGTTCCCCGTTCCCACACTGTCTGTTCTGGCCCATACGGAGCAGAGCAGAGCATGTCAAGAGTTCACTGTTTTCCAGCTGATGTGTGAGGGTTGCGTTAATGTGTGGGACGACTTGTCTCGACTCCCGTCGTGTTCTGCGATCCTCACAAGCTGCTGTGTCCTCAAATATGGAAAGAGAAGGAGGAGAATTAAGCAGCTATTACCAATCGATAGTCTCAGGCTGAGAGAGTGAGAGGAATGAAAAAAAACAAATCCCCCCCGCAACCTGTCAATCATCGTTGATTATAGATGATTAGAAATTGGATTTACTCTTTGAATACCATTTATTTATGATTTGATGCATAGTGATGCTACATACAGTACAGTACAGGCCGTAATTTCCCCTTGATAAGCCTGCCCATTATACCATGGAATCTCATTTCCGATTCATGACCCTCTGCTTTGCTCCATCTTTATTGAAATGGTTCTGCTGTCTATTTTAAATGAATCTGGGGGCCAGGCTTCCAGCTCATGTTGATCTATGTCTTCTTGATGTACCCAACTTTGACATGAAAGTCAAAGCTGTCAGCTGCCGTCAATCAATAAAAACCTGGTAGTATTGATCTGTGACGTATTATATACATCTACTTTTACATCAGACCTATTTATCATGGCTAATGTACTTTAGTACTTTTTCATTTAAAAAAACATCCCTATTGTGTTTCATTACTCCCTCCACCAAAGTCCAAGTTTGGTGGAGCTAATGTTAATGTAGTGCCGCCTGCACAGAGGTTCGGTTGCCTTCCTGCCACTCTGAAAAACCAAACAGTGGGGAATAAAAGCAGGTCATTTGATACGTTGTGGCTGGAACACTGAAACCTGACGGACCTGAACCTGGGCTGCTGCTGCTCAGTGAAGTGGCAGGATGGGATCCTGTGAGGGTCGCCCCTGATTGGTCCTTTAGAACAGCTCACTGCTACACAATAGGGGGTAGCGGTCAGGGGAGAATGAATGACAACATAAATGACATGTAGAATATGTAATATAGTAATATTATATTATTATTAAATTAGCAAAACATGAAATTAAAAGGCTTCAAGTTTATTTACTCATTCCCCAGCATCAGATGTCAAAATTGCTCGCCCTCTTTCTCTCTGACCAGATCTGAGCAGTTGGAGGGAGGGATATGATTTGATTTATTAAGATCGCCGTTCGCGACATCTAGTCTTACTGGGGTCTGACACAAAACGAGAAATACATTACAGACAAAAGACTTTACAATTTCCATACATTTAAAAACATGAACATGTAGGGTGTGTGTGCATCTATGAGTTACACATACGTGCCAGTACACACACACAACAAGAAGGTCACATGAGGGAGAGGCGTTGTGCTGTGTTTGGTGTTATTTTATTTGTTTATTGAGACCAGGTTTGCTGTTCACTTACACTATATAAGATGGAAGGGAGTTCCATGAACTCATGTCTCTGTATAATACTGTATATAAGATGGAAGGGAGTTCCATGAACTCATGTCTCTGTATAATACTGTATATAAGATGGAAGGGAGTTCCATGAACTCATGTCTCTGTATAATACTGTATATAAGATGGAAGGGAGTTCCATGAACTCATGTCTCTGTATAATACTGTATATAAGATGGAAGGGAGTTCCATGAACTCATGTCTCTGTATAATACTGTATATAAGATGGAAGGGAGTTCCATGAACTCATGTCTCTGTATAATACTGTATATAAGATGGAAGGGAGTTCCATGAACTCATGTCTCTGTATAATACTGTATATAAGATGGAAGGGAGTTCCATGAACTCATGTCTCTGTATAATACTGTATATAAGATGGAAGGGAGTTCCATGAACTCATGTCTCTGTATAATACTGTATATAAGATGGAAGGGAGTTCCATGAACTCATGTCTCTGTATAATACTGTATATAAGATGGAAGGGAGTTCCATGAACTCATGTCTCTGTATAATACTGTATATAAGATGGAAGGGAGTTCCATGAACTCATGTCTCTGTATAATACTGTATATAAGATGGAAGGGAGTTCCATGAACTCATGTCTCTGTATAATACTGTATATAAGATGGAAGGGAGTTCCATGAACTCATGTCTCTGTATAATACTGTATATAAGATGGAAGGGAGTTCCATGAACTCATGTCTCTGTATAATACTGTATATAAGATGGAAGGGAGTTCCATGAACTCATGTCTCTGTATAATACTGTATATAAGATGGAAGGGAGTTCCATGAACTCATGTCTCTGTATAATACTGTATATAAGATGGAAGGGAGTTCCATGAACTCATGTCTCTGTATAATACTGTATATAAGATGGAAGGGAGTTCCATGAACTCATGTCTCTGTATAATACTGTATATAAGATGGAAGGGAGTTCCATGAACTCATGTCTCTGTATAATACTGTGTATAAGATGGAAGGGAGTTCCATGAACTCATGTCTCTGTATAATACTGTATATAAGATGGAAGGGAGTTCCATGAACTCATGTCTCTGTATAATACTGTGTACTTGAGTTTGTACTGGACCTGGGGACTGTGAAAAGACCCCTGGTGGCTCTGTAATAATAATATAATATAAGATGGAAGGGATTCCATGAACTAATAATATATAATAATAATAATAATAATAATAATATAATAATAATAATAATATATAATAAGGGAGTTCCATGAACTCATTTCTGCATAATACTTTTATAAGATGGAAGGGACTTCCAGTCATGTCTCTGCATACATTATATAAGATGGAAGGGGTTCCATGAACTCACTGGCTCTGTATAATACGCCATGTACTACCAACTGAGCTACAGAAGGACCATGTCTGGTGGGGGAAGTGTGCGTGTTAGTGCTGTGTGTAAGTTGACTATGCAAACCATTTGGAATTTCCAACACAATGTTTCTTATAAAAAAAGAAGTGACGCAGTCAGTCTTTCCTCAACTCTTAGCCAAGAGAGACTGGCATGTATAGTGTTAATATTATCCCTCTGATTACAATGAAGAGCAGCTTATCTAGGTCTGTCTTTGCAGCACTTGACCATATGACTGGACAATAATCAAGATAAGATCAAACTAGAGCCTGCAGGACTTGCTTTGTGGAGTGTGGTGTCAAAAAAAGAGCATCTCTTTAATATGGACAGACTGCTCCCCATCTTTACAACCATTGAATCTATATGTTTTGACCATGACAGTTTACAATCTAAGGTAGCACCAAGTAATTTAGTCTCCTCAACTTGGTCAACAGCCACACCATCCATTACCAGATTCAGCTCAGGTCTAGAACTTAGGGAATGATTTGTACCAAATACAATGCTCTTAGGTTTAGATATGTTCAGGACCAGTTTATTATTAGCTACCCATTCCAAAACAGACTGCAACTCTTTGTTAAGCGTTTCAAGTGAATTCATTAGCTGTGGTTGCTGATGCGTATATGGTTGAGTCATCAGCATACATGGACACACATGCTTTGTTTAATGCCAGTGGTAGGTCATTGGTAAAAGTAGAAAAGAGTAGAGGGCCTAGAGAACTGCCCTGTGGTACACCACACTTGACATATATGACATTAGAGAAGCTTACATTTAAGAAAACCCTCTGAGTTCTATTAGATACAGTGCATTCAGAAAGTATTCAGACCCCTTGACTTTTTCCACATTTTGTTACGTTACAGCCTTATTCTAAAATGGACTAAATAGTTTTTTTCCCCCTCTTTCCTTTTTTTCTACACATAATGACAAACTGTTTTTTATTTTATTTTTGGAAATATATTACAAATAAAAAACAGAAATAACACATTTACGTGTTTAGGATTCAGACCCTTTACTCAGTACATTGTTGAAGCTACTTTGACAGCAATCAAATCAAATCAAATCAAATCAAATTTTATTTGTCACATACACATGGTTAGCAGATGTTAATGCGAGTGTAGCGAAATGCTTGTGCTTCTAGTTCCGACAATGCAGTGATAACCAACAAGTAATCTAACTAACAATTCCAAAACTACTGTCTTATACACAGTGTAAGGGGATAAGGAACATGTACATAAGGATATATGAATGAGTGATGGTACAGAGCAGCATACAGTAGATGGTATCGAGTACAGTATATACATATGAGATGAGTGTGTAGACAAAGTAAACAAAGTGGCATAGTTAAAGTGGCTAGTGATACATGTGTTACATAAGGATGCAGTCGATGATGTAGAGTACAGTATATACATATGCATATGAGATGAATAATGTAGGGTAAGTAACATTATATAAGGTAGCATTGTTTAAAGTGGCTAGTGATATATTTACATCATTTCCCATCAATTCCCATTATTAAAATGGCTGGAGTTGGGTCAGTGTCAATGACAGTGTGTTGGCAGCAGCCACTCAGTGTTAGTGGTGGCTGTTTAACAGTCTGATGGCCTTGAGATAGAAGCTGTTTTTCAGTCTCTCAGGTCCCAGCTTTGATGCACCTGTACTGACCTCGCCTTCTGGATGATAGCGGGGTGAACAGGCAGTGGTTCCCATGGTTGATGTCCTTGATGATCTTTATGGCCTTCCTGTAACAACGGGTGGTGTAGGTGTCCTGGAGGGCAGGTAGTTTGCCCCCGGTGATGCGTTGTGCAGTCCTCACTACCCTCTGAGAGCCTTAGGTTGAGGGCGGAGCAGTTGCCGTACCAGGCGGTGATACAGCCCGCCAGGATGCTCTCGATTGTGCATCTGTAGAAGTTTGTGAGTGCTTTTGGTGACAAGCCGAATTTCTTCAGCCTCCTGAGGTTGAATAGGGCAACTTTTTGTTAAGCGCTGCTGCGCATTCTTCACACATGCTGTCAGTGTGATTGGTGGACCAATTCAGTTTGTCTGTGATGTGTATGCCATTAGAGGAACTTAAAACTAGCTACCCTCTCCACTACTGTTCCATCGATGTGGATAGGGGGTGTTCCCTCTGCTGTTTCCTGAAGTCCACAATCATCTCCTTAGTTTTGTTGACGTTGAGTGTGAGGTTATTTTCCTGACACCACACTAAGGACCCTCACCTCCTTCCTGTAGGCCGTTATTTTTGGTAATCAAGCCTACCACTGTTGTGTCAAACTTGATGATTGAGTTGGAAAGTCGTGGGTGAACAGGGAAAGGAAGGGCTCAGAACGCACCCTTGTGGGGCCCCCGTGTTTAGGATCAGCAGGAGATGTTTTGCCTACCCTCACCACCTGGGGGCGGCCCGTCAGGAAGTCCAGTACCCAGTTGCACAGGGCGGGGTCGAGACCCAGGGTCTCGAGCTTGATGACAGCAATCACAGCCTCGAGTCTTCTTGGTCATGACGCTACTACTGTAGCTTGGCACAACTGAAAGTGCTTTTAAAAAAAAATCTTTCCTCATTGCTACAACTCCCGTACGGGCTCGGGAGAGACGAAGGTTGAAAGTCATGCGTCCTCCGATACACAACCCAACCAAGCCTCACTGCTTCTTAACACAGCGCGCATCCAACCAGCCGCACCAATGTGTCGGAGGAAACACCGTACACCTGGCAACATTGGTTAATGTGCACTGCGCCCGGCCCGCCACAGGAGTCGCTGGTGCGCGATGAGAAAAGGATATCCCTACCGGCCAAGCCCTCCCTAACCCGGACAACGCTAGGCCAATTGTGCGTCGCCCCACAGACCTCCCGGCCACGGCCGGTTTACGACAGAGCCTGGGCGCGAACCCAGAGTCTCTGGTGGCACAGCTGGCGCTGCAGTACAGCGCCCTTAACCACTGCACCACCCGGGAGGCCCTCAAATCACTGCATTTAACCATGGCAAGGACACCGTGAATATGGACGAAAACAAACACTGTAGTTATTCCCTCCGTAAGTCAATCAAACAGGCACAATGTCAGTACAGAGACAAAGTGGAGTCGCAATTCAACGGGTCAGACACGAGAAGTATGTGGAAGTGTCTACAGACAATCACGGACTACAAAGGGAAAACCAGTCACGTCGCGGACACCGACGTCTTGCTTCCGGATAAGCTAAACACCTTCTTCACCAGTTTTTAGGATAACACAGTGCCACCGACGTGGCCCACTACCAAGGACTGTGGGGTCTTCTTCTATGTGGCCGACGTAAGACATTTAAGCATGTTAATCCTCGCAAGGCCGTCGGACCAGACGGTATCCCTAGCCGCATCCTCAGAGCATGCACAGACCAGCTGGCTGGAGTGTTTACGGACATATTCATTCTCTCACTATCCCAGTCTGCTGTCCCCACTTGCTTCAAGATGTCCACTATTGTTCCTGTACCAAAGAAAGCAAAGGTAACTGAACTAAATTACTATCGCCCCATAGCACTCACTTCTGTCATCATGAAGTGCTTTGAGAGGCTAGTTAAGGATCATATCACCTCTTCCTTACCTGACACCCTAGACCCACTTCAATTTGCATACCGCCCCAATAGAGCCACAGACAATGCAATCGCCATCTCACTGCACACAGCCCTATCCCATCTGGACAAGAGGAATACCTATGTAAGAATTCTGTTCATGGACTAAAGCTCAGCCTTCAACACCATTGTACCATCCAAGCTCACCATTAAGCTCGACCCTGGGTCTGAACCCCGCCCTGAGCATTTAGTTATCTAGCTTGCTGTTGCGAGCTGAATTTGTCCTGGGATATAAACGTTGAGATGTTATTTTACCTGAAATGCACAAGGTCCTCTACTCCGACAAGTAGTCCACACATAAAACGGTCAACCGAATCGTTTCCAGTCGTCTCTCCTCCTCCCAGGCTTTTTCTTCTTTGGACTTTATACGGCGAATGGCATCTAACTTTCATAATAAGGTGTATTACCACAACCAACCGACCGACCTCAGTTCATCTTTCAATCATCCACATGGGTACAACCAATGAGGAGATGGCACTTATATGCTTCTATAAACCAATGAGGAGATGGGAGAGGCAGGACTTGCACCATGTTCAGCGTTCAGCGTCACAAATAGAACTGACTTCTATTTTAACACTTGGCAACGCAGACGCTCGTTGGCGCGTGCGAGCAGTGTGGGTGCAATCATTTAATAACATGTATGTGTAAATTTCTTTAGCAGAGGCTCGCTCACCGGACACGAGCAGTGTGCCCAGCATGTTAGAAAGCACTGTCCATTTCATTGTGTAACACCATGCCCAAACCGGACTCACGCGTATGTCCGCGTGCGCCACCATGCGCAAATTGATTTTGTCCCGCCACACCAAATACGATCATGCCCCCAGGTTGAAATATCAACACAAACTCTGAACCAATTATATTAATTTGGGGACAGGTCGAAAAGCATTAAACAGTTATGGCAATTTAGCTCGCTAGCTTGCAGTTGCTAGCTAATTTGTCCTGATATATAAACGTTGAATTGTTATTTTACCTGAAATGCACAAGGTCCTCTACTCTGACAATAAATCCTCACATAAAACTGTTAACCGAATCGTTTCTAGTCATCTCTCCTTCTTCTAGGCTTTATCGTCTTTGGACTTTACATGGCGATTGGCATCTAACTTTCATAATAAGGTGTATTAACACAACTGACTGACCGACCTCAGTTCATATTTCAGTCAGCCACGTGGGCATAACCAATGAGGAGATGGCACATGGGTATATGCTTCTATAAACCAATGAGGAGATGGGAGAGGCAGGACTTGCACCGCGTTCTGTGTCACAAATAGAACTGACTTCTATTTTGGAGCTTGGCAACGCAGACTCTCGTTCGCACGTGAGCAGTGTGGATGCCATGATTGAATAACATGTATATGTACATTTATTTTGCAACGCGAGTGGTGTGGTCAGCATGTTAGGCTTTGAAACAACATCCACAACATCCATGTTTTACACTGTTTCAACCTGCTGTTGAACTTCGTTCTCCAGATTGAGCATCACAGTGAGGCGAGTTTTAGAACTACTGTGATTTTGATGTGATTTTCGATTTCATTGACATTGATGTCAGAGTGGTCAGAGGGACAATAGAGCCATGAGTAGCAGGCCATTAGGACCTGATGGTAGTTAGCAAATTGGGTACTGCATCTCACTACAGACCCTGGTTTGATTCCCATAGGGCGGCACACAATTGGCCCAGCATCATCTGGGTTAGGTTTTGGCCAGGGTAGGCCGTCATTGTTAATAAAAATGTGTTCTTAATTAACTGACTTGCCTAGTTAAATAAAGATTTAAAAAAAAAAATTAAACGGTTTCTTCTTTTTGTTGAGTTTAGTCACATCATTTCTCAATTTGCAGTCAGATGTATAGCCAGACTTATTAGCCACTCCTTTTGGCCCATCTCTTTCAACCATACAGTTGTTCAATTCCTCATCAATCCATGGAGCCTTAACAGTTCTAACAGTCAGTTTCTTACCAGTCTGTCAATAATTGGAAGAAGCAATTTCATAAATGTAGCAAATGCAACGTCTGGATGCTACTTATTAATCACATCAGACCAACAAATATTTTTAACATCCTCCACATAAGAGTCAAGCAAAATCTTTTGTAGGATCGCTTATACACTATTTTAGGCCCAGCTTTTGGAACTTTGGCTTTCCTGGATATAGCCACCATATTGTGATCACTGCCCAATGGGTACCGATACAGCTTTAGAACAAAGTTCTACAGTATTAGTATAAAAGGGGATCATTATTGCGGTAATTATTGGAAACACTTCACATATTGATCATAGCTGCCAAGGATGGACATGAAGCAGCAGCCCTATTTCTCTGTCCCCCCTCCCATCCCGCTCACACCCCACTACTCTCTCACTCTCTTCCCTCACTGAGTGATGGTCACACACTGACTAAATGCAGGATGTTTCACTCAGGAAAAATATAATGTATCATTTTCAACATCGCAACTGATATCTGACAGTACATGGTCTGTGCACACAGTGGTCCTATTTTCCTAAAGGCCGTTCTACGTCGGGGGACTGGTGTAGATTCAAAATGGTGGTTGCGTGCCTGACGCTGAGGACTCTTGTCAGGTCTCTTCGGACCGTTCATGACAGTGCTGAGTGACACTTCTCTTCCTCTCTCTTCAGACGCACTACGGGGACGGGGAGTACATCATCAGACAGGGAGCCAGAGGGGACACCTTCTTCATCATCAGCAAGGGAAAGGTGACCAACCTTTTGATAATAGAGGTGCACGTATTAATGGTGCACGGCGTCAGTGGGGCTAGCCAAGGCCTGTCTACTACGGTGATTACGGTAGAGGTTAGCTCAATGTCAGAGAGTGGTAACCTCATCCTCCCGAGGGAATATCATCAATTTGTGATGGAACTCCTTGATGTTATAGCGTCATTTTATAACAGGCTTACTGGTCTAGCGTCCTTCCCCCTGCCATGGGGGTGGTGGGGGGGGGTCGGAAAGAAGGTCCAATATTAGAGCAATGAATGACTGCTGATCCCTTTCCTTACAGGTGAACGTCACCAGGGAGGATTCTTCCAATGACATGCCTGTGTACCTGCGAGGCCTGGGCAAAGGAGACTGGTTTGGGGAGAAAGCCCTGCAGGGGTAAGTTGGTTAGTCTTGTCTGTGGAAAGGTCCATAATATGAAGATTTGCAATACTGAAGGGGAAACGACTTCTTTCTAATCTCCTCCAGTACAAGAGTATGAAAGTTGGTGGAATATGTAACATGATTAGTATGACACACCAATATCACTTCACCAGGACTGAGAGGAAAATAGAGAGGTAAAGATAGGGTGATGGAGGGAGAGTGAACAGGTGTATTTCTCTGATGGAAAGGTGCTCTCTTTAGGCCACCTCAGTGTGTGTCTGAAGAGCCCCACCGTGTCAGAACAGTCAGCAGCCTCTATCAGATCCCTCTCATCACTGCATACCACTTAAGGCAAAGTCATCCTTAAGTTCAGATGTTCACATATTCCAATTCCTCCCGCTGCTGTATGTTGTTGACCTGGTAGAAAAGAGGCACTATTGCGCAAGAAGATTGTATCGTGGAAGAGAGGTAGTATTGTGGAAGAGAGGTTCTGTCGTGGAAGAGAGGTTCTGTCGTGGAAGAGAGGTTCTGTCATGGAAGAGAGATTCTGTCGTGGAAGAGAGGTTCTGTCATGGAAGAGAGGTTATGTCGTGGAAGAGAGGTTATGTTGTGGAAGAGAGTTTATGTAGTAGAAGAGAGGTTATGTTGTGGAAGAGAGGTAGTACGGTGGAAGAGAGGTAGTGTCGTGGAAGAGAGGTTGTATCGTGGAAGAGAGGTTCAGTCATGGAACAGAGGTAGTATTGTGGAAGAGAGGTTGTAGTGTGGAAGAGAGGTAGTATTGTGGAAGAGAGAGAGTATACTGGAAGAGAGGTTGTATAGTGGAAGAGAGGTAGTATAGTGGAAGAGAGGTAGTATCGTGGAAGAGAGGTAGTATTGTGGAAGAGAGAGAGTATACTGGAAGAGAGGTTGTATAGTGGAAGAGATGTAGTATTGTGGAAGAGAGGTAGTATTGTGGAAGAGAGAGGGTATCGTGGAAGAGAGGTTGTATCGTGGAAGAGAGGTTCTGTCATGGAAGAGAGGTAGTATTGTGGAAGAGAGGTTGTAGTGTGGAAGAGAGGTAGTATTGTGGAAGAGAGAGAGTATACTGGAAGAGAGGTTGTATAGTGGAAGAGAGGTAGTATAGTGGAAGAGAGGTAGTATCGTGGAAGAGAGGTAGTGTCGTGGAAGAGAGGTAGTATCGTGGAAGAGAGGTAGTATTGTGGAAGAGAGGTAGTGTCATGGAAGAGAGGTAGTATTGTGGAAGAGAGGTAGTGTCGTGGAAGAGAGGTAGTATCGTGGAAGAGAGGTAGTGTCATGGAAGAGAGATAGTATTGTGGAAGAGAGGTAATATTGTGGAAGAGAGAGAGTATACTGGAAGAGAGGTTGTATAGTGGAAGAGAGGTAGTATTGTGGAAGAGAGGTAGTATTGTGGAAGAGAGGTAGTGTCATGGAAGAGAGATAGTATTGTGGAAGAGAGGTAGTATTGTGGAAGAGAGAGAGTATACTGGAAGAGAGGTTGTATAGTGGAAGAGAGGTAGTATTGTGGAAGAGAGGTAGTATTGTGGAAGAGAGAGGGTATCGTGGAAGAGAGGTTGTATCGTGGAAGAGAGGTTGTAGTGTGGAAGAGAGGTAGTATTGTGGAAGAGAGGTAGTATTGTGGAAGAGAGAGAGTATACTGGAAGAGAGGTTGTATAGTGGAAGATAGGTAGTATTGTGGAAGAGAGGTAGTATTGTGGAAGAGAGGTAGTGTCATGGAAGAGAGATAGTATTGTGGAAGAGAGGTAGTATTGTGGAAGAGAGAGAGTATACTGGAAGAGAGGTTGTATAGTGGAAGAGAGGTGGAAGTATTTGTGGAAGAGAGAGGGTATCGTGGAAGAGAGGTTGTATCGTGGAAGAGAGGTTCTGTCATGGAAGAGAGGTAGTATTGTGGAAGAGAGGTTGTAGTGTGGAAGAGAGGTAGTATTGTGGAAGAGAGGTAGTATTGTGGAAGAGAGGTAGTATTGTGGAAGAGAGAGAGTATACTGGAAGAGAGGTTGTATAGTGGAAGAGAGGTAGTATTGTGGAAGAGAGAGGGTATCGTGGAAGAGAGGTTGTATCGTGGAAGAGAGGTTCTGTCATGGAAGAGAGGTAGTATTGTGGAAGAGAGGTTGTAGTGTGGAAGAGAGGTAGTATTGTGGAAGAGAGAGAGTATACTGGAAGAGAGGTTGTATAGTGGAAGAGAGGTAGTATAGTGGAAGAGAGGTAGTATCGTGGAAGAGAGGTAGTGTCGTGGAAGAGAGGTAGTGTCATGGAAGAGAGGTAGTGTCATGGAAGAGAGGTAGTATTGTGGAAGAGAGGTAGTGTCGTGGAAGAGAGGTAGTATTGTGGAAGAGAGGTAGTGTCGTGGAAGAGAGGTAGTATTGTGGAAGAGAGGTAGTGTCGTGGAAGAGAGGTAGTGTCGTGGAAGAGAGGTAGTATTGTGGAAGAGAGGTAGTGTCGTGGAAGAGAGGTAGTATCGTGGAAGAGAGGTAGTATCGTGGAAGAGAGGTAGTGTCGTGGAAGAGAGGTAGTATTGTGGAAGAGAGATGGTATTGTGGAAGAGAGGTTGTATAGTGGAAGAGAGGTTGTATAGTGGAAGAGAGGTTGTAGTGTGGAAGAGAGGTAGTATTGTGGAAGAGAGGTAGTGTCGTGGAAGAGAGGTAGTATTGTGGAAGAGAGGTAGTGTCGTGGAAGAGAGGTAGTATCGTGGAAGAGAGGTAGTATCGTGGAAGAGAGGTAGTGTCGTGGAAGAGAGGTGGTATTGTGGAAGAGAGATGGTATTGTGGAAGAGAGGTTGTATAGTGGAAGAGAGGTTGTAGTGTGGAAGAGAGGTTGTAGTGTGGAAGAGAGGTAGTATCGTGGAAGAGAGGTAGTGTCGTGGAAGAGAGGTAGTATTGTGGAAGAGAGGTTCTGTCATGGAAGAGAGGTAGTATTGTGGAAGAGAGGTGGTATAGTGGAAGAGAGGTAGTGTCGTGGAAGAGAGAATGTATCGTGGAAGAGAGGTAGTGTCATGGAAGAGAGGTAGTATTGTGGAAGAGAGGTTGTAGTGTGGAAGAGAGATAGTATTGTGGAAGAGGTAGTATAGTGGAAGAGAGGTAGTATCGTGGAAGAGAGTTCTGTCATGGAAGAGAGGTAGTATTGTGGAAGAGAGGTTGTATAGTGGAAGAGAGATTGTATCGTGGAAGAGAGGTAGTGTCGTGGAAGAAAGGTTGTATCGTGGAAGAGAGGTTCTGTCATGGAAGAGAGGTAGTATTGTGGAAGAGAGGTTGTAGTGTGGAAGAGAGGTAGTATCGTGGAAGAGAGGTAGTATTGTGGAAGAGAGGTTGTAGTGTGGAAGAGAGGTAGTGTCGTGGAAGAGAGGTTGTATAGTGGAAGAGAGGTAGTATCGTGGAAGAGAGATGTATAGTGGAAGAGAGTTAGTATCGTGGAAGAGAGAGTGTCGTGGAAGAGAGGTTGTATCGTGGAAGAGAGGTAGTGTCATGGAAGAGAGGTAGTATTGTGGAAGAGAGGTTGTAGTGTGGAAGAGAGGTAGTATCGTGGAAGAGAGGTTGTATAGTGGAAGAGAGTTAGTATCGTGGAAGAGAGAGTGTCGTGGAAGAGAGGTTGTATCGTGGAAGAGAGGTAGTGTCATGGAAGAGAGGTAGTATTGTGGAAGAGGGGTTGTAGTGTGGAAGAGAGGTAGTATTGTGGAAGAGAGGTTGTAGTGTGGAAGAGAGGTAGTATTGTGGAAGAGAGGTTGTAGTGTGGAAGAGAGGTAGTGTCATGGAAGAGAGGTAGTATTGTGGAAGAGAGGTTGTAGTGTGGAAGAGAGGTTGTATTGTGGAAGAGAGGTTGTATTGTGGAAGAGAGGTTGTATTGTGGAAGAGAGGTTGTATTGTGGAAGATAGGTAGTATCGTGGAAGAGAGGTAGTATCGTGGAAGAGAGGTTGTATAGTGGAAGAGAGAAGTGTCGTGGAAGAGAGGTTGTATCGTGGAAGAGAGGTAGTATCGTGGAAGAGAGGTAGTGTCGTGGAAGAGAGGTTGTATAGTGCAAGAGAGGTAGTGTCGTGGAAGAGAAGTAGTATTGTGGAAGAGAGGTTGTAGTGTGGAAGTCTTGTCTGTGGAAAGGTCCATAATATGAAGATTTGCAATACTGAAGGGGAAACGACTTCTTTCTAATCTCCTCCATAACAAGAGTATGAAAGTTGGTGGAATATGTAACATGATTAGTATGACACACCAATATCACTTCACCAGGACTGAGAGGAAAATAGAGAGGTAAAGATAGGGTGATGGAGGGAGAGTGAACAGGTGTATTTCTCTGATGGAAAGGTGCTCTCTTTAGGCCACCTCAGTGTGTGTCTGAAGAGCCCCACCGTGTCAGAACAGTCAGCAGCCTCTATCAGATCCCTCTCATCACTGCATACCACTTAAGGCAAAGTCATCCTTAAGTTCAGATGTTCACATATTCCAATTCCTCCCGCTGCTGTATGTTGTTGACCTGGTAGAAAAGAGGCACTATTGCGCAAGAAGATTGTATCGTGGAAGAGAGGTAGTATTGTGGAAGAGAGGTTCTGTCGTGGAAGAGAGTTTATGTAGTAGAAGAGAGGTTATCTTGTGGAAGAGAGAATATGTTGTGGAAGATCGGTTCTGTCGTGGAAGAGAGTTTATGTAGTAGAAGAGAGGTTATGTTGTGGAAGAGATAATATGTCGTGGAAGAGAGGTTCTGTCGTGGAAGAGAGGTAGTATCGTGGAAGAGAGGTAGTATCGTGGAAGAGAGGTAGTATCGTGGAAGAGAGGTAGTGTCGTGGAAGAGAGGTTCTGTCGTGGAAGAGAGGTAGTATTGTGGAAGAGAGGTTCTGTCGTGGAAGAGAGGTTCTGTCGTGGAAGAGAGGTTATGTCGTGGAAGAGAGGTAGTATCGTGGAAGAGAGGTAGTATCGTGGAAGATCGGTTCTGTCGTGGAAGAGAGTTTATGTAGTAGAAGAGAGGTTATGTTGTGGAAGAGAGAATATGTCGTGGAAGAGAGATTCTGTCATGGAAGAGAGGTTCTGTCATGGAAGAGAGGTTATGTCGTGGAAGAGAGCTTCTGTGGAAGGAAGAGAGGTTCTTGTCTGTGGAAGAGAGGTTCTGTCTAATCTCCTCCATAACAAGTGGAAGAATATGTAACATGATTATGACACACCAATATCGTGGAAGAGAGGTTATGTCATGGAAGAGAGGTTATGTCTCTGATGGAAGAGGTGCTTCTGTCAGTGGAAGAGAGGTTCTGTCAGTCAGGAAGGTTCTGTCGTGGAAGATCCTTAAGTTCAGATGTTCTGTCCTCCCGCTGGAAGAGAGGTTCTGTCGTGGAAGAGAGATTCTGTCGTGGAAGAGAGGTTCTGTCGTGGAAGAGAGATTCTGTCGTGGAAGAGAGGTTCTGTCATGGAAGAGAGGTTATGTCGTGGAAGAGAGGTTCTGTCGTGGAAGAGAGGTTCTGTCGTGGAAGAGAGGTTCTGTCGTGGAAGAGAGATTCTGTCATGGAAGAGAGGTTCTGTCATGGAAGAGAGGTTATGTCGTGGAAGAGAGGTTATGTTGTGGAAGAGAGGTTCTGTCGTGGAAGAGAGTTTATGTAGTAGAAGAGAGGTTATGTTGTGGAAGAGAGAATATGTCGTGGAAGAGAGATTCTGTCGTGGAAGAGAGGTAGTATCGTGGAAGAGAGGTAGTGTCGTGGAAGAGAGGTTGTATCGTGGAAGAGAGGTTCTGTCATGGAAGAGAGGTAGTATTGTGGAAGAGAGAGAGTATACTGGAAGAGAGGTTGTATAGTGGAAGAGAGTTGGTATTGTGGAAGAGAGGTAGTATTGTGGAAGAGAGGTAGTATCGTGGAGGAGAGGTAGTATAGTGGAAGAGAGGTTGTAGTGTGGAAGAGAGGGAGTATCGTGGAAGAGACGTAGTGTCATGGAAGAGAGGTAGTATTGTGGAAGAGAGGTTGTAGTGTGGAAGAGAGGTAGTATCGTGGAAGAGAGGTTGTAGTGTGGAAGTCTTGTCTGTGGAAAGGTCCATAATATGAAGATTTGCAATAATGAAGGGGAAACGACTTCTTTCTAATCTCCTCCATAACAAGAGTATGAAAGTTAGTGGAATATGTAACATGATTAGTATGACACACCAATATCACTTCACCAGGACTGAGAGGAAAATAGAGAGGTAAAGATAGGGTGATGGAGGGAGAGTGAACAGGTGTATTTCTCTGATGGAAAGGTGCTCTCTTTAGGCCACCTCAGTGTGTGTCTGAAGAGCCCCACCGTGTCAGAACAGTCAGCAGCCTCTATCAGATCCCTCTCATCACTGCATACCACTTAAGGCAAAGTCATCCTTAAGTTCAGATGTTCACATATTCCAATTCCTCCCACTGCTATATGTTGTTGACCTGGTAGAAAAGAGGCACTATTGCGCAAGAAGATTGTATCGTGGAAGAGAGGGAGTATTGTGGAAGAGAGGTTCTGTCGTGGAAGAGAGGTTCTGTCGTGGAAGAGAGGTTCTGTCGTGGAAGAGAGATTCTGTCGTGGAAGAGAGGTTCTGTCATGGAAGAGAGGTTCTGTCGTGGAAGAGAGATATGTTGTGGAAGAGAGGTAGTATCGTGGAAGATCGGTTCTGTCATGGAAGAGAGGCAGTATTGTGGAAGAGAGGTAGTATCGTGGAAGAGAGGTTGTTAAGTGGAAGAGAGGTTGTAGTATCGTGGAAGAGAGGTAGTGTCATGGAAGAGAGATAGTATTGTGGAAGTGAGGTTGTAGTGTGGAAGAGAGGTTGTATTGCGGAAGAGAGGTTGTATTGTGGAAGAGAGGTTGTATTGTGGAAGAGAGGTTGTATTGTGGAAGATAGGTAGTGTCGTGGAAGAGAGGTAGTATCGTGGAAGAGAGGTTGTATAGTGGAAGAGAGGTAGTATCGTGGAAGAGGTTGTATAGTGGAAGAGAGGTAGTATAGTGGAAGAGAGGTAGTATCGTGGAAGAGAGGTGGTATAGTGGAAGAGAGGTAGTATTGTGGAAGAGAGGTAGTATTGTGGAAGAGAGGTTGTTAAGTGGAAGAGAGGTTGTATAGTGGAAGAGAGGTAGTATCGTGGAAGAGAGGTTGTATTGTGGAAGAGAGGTTGTATTGTGGAAGAGAGGTTGTATTGTGGAAGAGAGGTTGTATTGTGGAAGATGGGTAGTATCGTGGAAGAGAGGTAGTATCGTGGAAGAGAGATTGTATAGTGGAAGAGAGGTAGTATCGTGGAAGAGAGGTTGTATAGTGGAAGAGAGGTAGTATAGTGGAAGAGAGGTAGTATTGTGGAAGAGAGGTTGTATTGTGGAAGAGAGGTTGTATAGTGGAAGAGAGGTAGTATCGTGGAAGAGAGGTTGTATAGTGGAAGAGAGGTAGTATAGTGGAAGAGAGGTAGTATCGTGGAAGAGAGGTTGTATAGTGGAAGAGAGGTTGTATAGTGGAAGTGGTGGAAGAGGTAGTATAGTGGAAGAGAGGTAGTATCGTGGAAGAGAGGTTGTATAGTGGAAGAGAGGTAGTATAGTGGAAGAGAGGTTGTATAGTGGAAGAGAGATAGTATTGTGGAACAGTCCAATCTGTCGATCAGTTGGGGTGTACGATGAAGTACTGCATTACAATGTAAAGTTATACATGCAAGCCTACTTTATGTGCAGTACAGTACAGATGAATGATAAAAGTGAATGTGACAGAAAAAAGGTTTTCTGCAAATCGGCTCCAATTACATTAATACTCTTTGTTTTTAATGGTTTCATGTCACTGTGTTAACCTAACAAAAGCTCTTCCCTTGACATGATATCTACCTGAAGTTCAGCCATTCTTCTCTGTCCTGGCATAGCTGTGGAACAATGTTAATCAGGTCATTGGTCCTGAGGTGTAGAAAGGATCAGCTATCACACTGACTGGTAAAGTCAATGAATGAAGACCTGGGGCTCCCTCTTTCACACAGTCAGACAGACAGTCTTTGAGTCAGTGTGGCGTGAGGACCGTTATAAAGGAGGGATTCAACTATATGATGGGTTTACAGGAGGCCACGACCTCTGAAGGAGCTTTATTGATTCCAGGAGTCGTGACGACCAGTGGGGAGAGGTGTTAACAAAGGAAGTAGTCAGGGTTAAGGCAGGTTAAACTGTCTTTATTAGAGAGGAAATGGACTGGAAGCTCTCACAGGCATGAAGGAAGGTGAATCGTTCTCCTCAGGCCAGTAGAAAGTGAACGGTGAGATTTAGAAAAGCTCACCTCTCGGCTTTTAATCATCTCCGGGGCAAGAGAAGGCTCAGACTCTGACATGAGGTGTTAACCTGATCACTTTTGAACAGGATGTTTTAATGCTGCAGCAGAATATGCATTCAGATATTTCATGTATAATAAGTACAAAGGGGAAGTAAACATATTCAAACCAAATCTTTTCTTGTCACCTCATTTGACATTAAACGATTTTCCTGAAAGCGAGTGCTTAGAATGGTAATTTGTTTTTGACATAAAGCCGAGAAGTAGTCCTTAACCACGCATTATATCATTCAGTAGTCCGTTAGGAGTCTACAGGCTGTTTTGATTGGCTGACTGGAGGCAGTGAGAGATAGGCACAGTGGTTTTGTGGCACAGTGACCTGCTCCCAGCTCGGATTAGAAGCGAGGAGACGAGAGAGAGGAGAAGGTATCAGGGAGGGATTATTATATCCAGTGTCAAGCTGTGATTGAAAGAGACAGTGCCTCCTGGTGTTCCCTCGAGCCATGTCAGCCCTCAGGTGGCGATGGTGGCTTCAGTGGTGGAACTAAGATTCAGTGGTGGAGCTAACATTTGCAACAGTTTGAAGTTTGGTTAAAAATAAATAAATATGTATTTACAAATATAAAACATACATTGACAAGAACGATGGACAATTTAACAACGTATATTCGTTGGTTCTGTTCCAACACTCACTCCATCTTGTGCCAATATCAGTTCTTTTTAAGTCTTGGTTCCAATAGAGATTGTCATTTGGATAGACTTTCTGCAAGGTTTTGTATATCTTACCTATCATATCATATCCTTTTTCTGACTCAAATAGAATTCCCTCAACATTGCTCTGATGTCCATAAGATTTCAGATCGACATTTTGTAAAATACATTCTTAAAAAAAAGATATACTCGGCCATAACAGACTTTATATGGGGAAATAAAACTCAGAATAAATTAAGTTGAACATGTTCCTAAATCTGAGGGTGGTTTTAACCTCCCAGACTTTGAGTTGTATCAACACACAACCCAAGGCTTTTACTTACAACGTATAGTTTAATGCACTAGAGAGGAAGAATGGGTACATATTGAAGAGGTGCATGCTTTTCCCCAGAATCTTCTCACGTGTCTGTTTTCAATGATGGAGCGAAGCACATTAACAACTTCATAGTTACGAACACTATAACAACTTCATAGTTAAGAACACTATAACAACTTCATAGTTAAGAACACTATAACAACTTCATAGTTAAGAACACTATAACAACTTCATAGTTAAGAACACTATAACAACTTCATAGTTAAGAACACTATAACAACTTCATAGTTAAGAACACTATAACAACTTCATAGTTAAGAACACAATAACAACTTCATAGTTAAGAACACAATAACAACTTCATAGTTAAGAACATAATAACAACTTCATAGTTAAGAACACTATAACAACTTCATAGTTAAGAACACTATAACAACTTCATAGTTAAGAACACAATAACAACTTCATAGTTAAGAACACTATAACAACTTCATAGTTAAGAACACTATAACAACTTCATAGTTAAGAACACTATAACAACTTCATAGTTAAGAACACTATAACAACTTCATAGTTAGGAACACTATAACAACTTCATAGTTAATAACACTATAACAACTTCATAGTTAAGAACACAATAACAACTTCATAGTTAAGAACACTATAACAACTTCATAGTTAAGAACACTATAACAACTTCATAGTTAAGAACACAATAACAACTTCATAGTTAAGAACACAATAACAACTTCATAATTAAGAACATAATAACAACTTCATAGTTAAGAACACTATAACAACTTCATAGTTAATAACACTATAACAACTTCATAGTTAGGAACACTATAACAACTTCATAGTTAGGAACACTATAACAACTTCATAGTTAATAACACTATAACAACTTCATAGTTAAGAACACTATAACAACTTCATAGTTAGGAACACTATAACAACTTCATAGTTAATAACACTATAACAACTTCATAGTTAAGAACACAATAACAACTTCATAGTTAAGAACACTATAACAACTTCATAGTTAAGAACACTATAACAACTTCATAGTTAAGAACACTATAACAACTTCATAGTTAAGAACACTATAACAACTTCATAGTTAACATTATGACATGGAAGAAAGTGAAACGGATCCTACAAGGACCAAAATCACTCCCTAAAAGCACATCCATTTGGAACAATCCTTGAATAGCTTTTTCAGAATTCACCAATAAATTGGCCCACATTGAAAACTAAATGCACAGAAACCAGAAATGACTTGATAATTAGGAAATACAATTATTTCCATACCAGAATTAAAAAGCCATTTTGGACTGACCAACGTAGACATTTTCAAAGAGCTGCAACTTAAACGTTTTATATAGCTTCTGTTGTTCTTCAGAAAGAATAGTACATGAAAGCTTGAACAGATCAAGTATAGTAATTCAATCTGAAACCTGAAGGTGTAAACAGACAGTTGAATATGGTTCTACTGAATAATGTAGATAATACAATTATGAATCACATTAAGGCATAAGAATGAGAACAGAATTTGTTTTTATAGATTGTACAGTTGAAGTCGGAAGTTTACATACACCTTAGCCATGTACATTTAAACTCCGTATTTCACAATTCCTGACATTCAATCCGAGTAAAACTTGCCTGTCTTAGGTCAGGTAGGATCAACACTTCATTTTAAGAATGTAAAATGTCAGAATAATAGTAGAGAGAATGATTTATTTCAGCTTTTGTTTCTTTCATCACATTTGTAGTGGGTCAGAAGTCTACATACACTCAATTAGTATTTGGTAGCATTGCCTTTAAATTGTTTAACTTGGGTCAAACGTTTCGTGTAGCCTTCCACAAGCTTCCCACAATAAGTTGGGTGAATTTTGGCCCATTCCTCCTGACAGAGCTTGTTCAGCTTTTTCAGTTCTGCATACACATTTTCTATAGGACTGAGGTCAGGGCTTTATGATGGCCACTCCAATACCTTAACTTTGTTGTCCGTAAGCCATTTTGCCACAACTTTGGAAGTATGCTTGGGGTCATTGTCCATTTGGAAGAACCATTTGCAACCAAGCTTTAACTTCCTGACTGATGTCTTGAGATGTTGCTTCAATATATCCACATAATTTTCCTTCCTCGTGATGCCATCTATTTTTGTGAAGTGCACCAGTCCCTCCTACAACAAAGCACTCCCAAAACATGATGCTGCCACCTCCGTGCTTCACGGTTGGGATGGTGATCTTCGGCTTGCAAGCCGTTTTTCCTCCAAACATAACGATGGTCATTATGGCCAAACAGTTCTATTGTCACGTCTTGACCTTAGTTCCTTTTTTATGTCTCTATTTTAGTTTGGTCAGGGCGTGAGTTGGGGTGGGCATTCTATGTGTTCTATGTTGTTGTATTTCGATGTTTGGCCTGGTATGGTTCCCAATCAGAGGCAGCTGTCAATCGTTGTCTCTGATTGAGAACCATACTTAGGCAGCCTGTTTTCCCACTATGGGTTGTGGGTAGTTATTTTCTGTTTAGTGTTCTTGTTGCACCTTACAGAACTGTTCATTTGTCGGTTTGTAGTTTTTATTCATCTTCATTCAAATGATTATGAATACGTACCACGCTGCACTTTGGTCCTCTTCTCTTCTGCGACGATTGTTATATCTATTTTTGTTTCATCAGACCAGAGGACATTTCTTCAAAAAGTACGATCTTTATCCCCATGTGCAGTTGCAAACCGTAGTCTGGCTTTTTTATGGTGGTTTTGGAGCCGTGGCTTTATCCTTGCTGAGCGGCCTTTCAGGTTATGTCGATATAGGACTTGTTTTACTGTGGATATAGATACTTTTGTATCTGTTTCCTCCAGCATCTTCACAAGGCCCATTGCTGTTGTTCTGGGATTCATTTGCACTTTTCGCACCAAAGTACGTTCATCTATAGGAGACAGAACGCGTCTCCTTCCTGAACGGTATGGCGGCTGCGTGGTCCCATGGTGTTTATACTTGCGTACTATTGTTTGTACAGATGAACGTGGTACCTTCAGGCGTTTGGAAATTGCTCCCAAGGATGAAACAGACTTGTGGAGGTCTACATTGTATTTTCTGAAGTCTTGGCTGATTTCTTTCGTTTTCTCATGATGTCAAGCAAAGAGGCACTGAGTTTGAAGGTAGGTCTTGTAGTACATCCACAGGTACACCTCCAATGACTCAAATGATGTCAATTAACCTATCAGAAGCTTCTAAAGCCATGACATAAGTTTCTGGAATTTTCCAAGCTGTTTAAAGGGACAGTCAGCTTAGTGTATGTAAAGTTCTGCCCTACTGGAATTGTGATACAGTGAATTTAAGTGAAATAATCTGTCTGTTAACAATCGTTGGAAAAATTACTTGTCATGCACAAAGTAGATGTCCTAACCGGCTTGCCAAAACTATAGTTTGTTAATTAAAAGAAATTTGTGGAGTGGTTGAAAAATGAGTTTTAATGACTCCAACATAAGTCTATGTAATCTTCTGACTGCAACTGTATGTGTTTTGTTGCTAGACTGAATACACCATTTAAATTGTGTCCATATAATTGGAAAACGCAATAAATGTATTGTATCTCACTGGGGTTTCCTCTCGTTAGTTAATTGGCATTAAAATTCTTGTTTTTTTTTCCCACACAACAAACAAAGACAAGGATATCTTGTTCTACGCTGCTTCGATGTTCAGAGTAGCAGTCACAGCCCTGAACAGCTAGGACATAATGAGCTAGGGTGGTGTATTAGTTAGACTTTGAAAGACGCTATATCTCCAAATCGGCCTCTCTCCCTTTGATCTCTCCTTTTGTCTTAATTAGCACACAGTCTTCTCCATTATTACTGTGTTTAGCAAATCAATCAGTGCTTGAGAAAGGGGCCGTGCTGTTTACCCAAGATGCTGACATTGATCTTTAGCGATATGTGCATGCTAGAGCAGCCTTGGGGGAGGAGGGGAGTGAGTCGTGAGGAGTTGACTACAGACAGGACAGCACTATAGTCCTTGTGGTTAAATGGTTTTAAGTGGATTACAGGCTTTGATGTGGAGGAGGTTGTATGCTAAGTGGACTTTCACATCTGCTTTAAACAAAACACCATGTCCCTCACATTAAGGCTAATTATTGGCTATACGGGAGATGTCAGGACTCCTCTCTCTCTCTCTCTCTCAAACACACAGGACGCACACAAACACACGCATCTTCCTTTTTCCTTCTCAGCCACACATACAGTACCTGCCTGGACTTTGCCCAAGAATCTTTAGCACCAACCTTTAGCTCAATTCATCGCCAGAGCCTTCCAGCTACTGAGCCAAAGAGAGCAGACTGGTCAGCAGAGTGAATGTCTAATTTCGCCGGAGTTAGTTTGGCAGTTGGCATGAGCAGTCTGACCAGCTCTAAGCTACTTTACAAAGCCTTTGTTTTTCCTGGCATCTCTCCTAATCTGTGGAATTTCTTGGCTGGGTTGTGATAAACTGAGGCCTTAAATGCCTATGGCATTTATATTTCCCCCTAGTCTTTGTTCTGTGCAGACATTTCCGGTGAGATTGACAACCATAACCTTTCCTCCGGGCTGCTCTCTCACTGGTTGTTGATTGGCGTTGGTGAAGGCACGGTCTACTAAGGCTCAAATTGATCTCTGGAGCATGGCTGTGCCGGGCTCAATCTAGCCGGCATCAATGCCCACTTTCACTGCCTCTGTCTAGGTTTCTCTCTCTCTCTCTGTCTCTCTCTGTCTCTCTCTGTCTCTCTGTCTCTGTCTCTCTGTCTCTCTCTGTCTCTGTCTCTCTGTCTCTCTCTGTCTCTGTCTCTCTGTCTCTCTCTGTCTCTGTCTCTCTGTATCTCTCTGTCTCTGTCTCTCTGTCTCTCTCTGTCTCTGTCTCTCTGTCTCTCTCTAAGGCAATGCATCTCAGTGCTAGAGGCTTCCGACAGACACCCTTGTTCAATTCCAGGCTGTATCACAACCGGCCATGATCAGGAGACCCATAGAGCAATTGGCCCAGCGTCGTCCGGTTTCGCCCGGTGTTAGCCGTCATTGTAAATAAGAATTTGTTCTTAACTGACTCGCCGATGTTAAATAAAAACATATATTTCCAATAAATAAATATATATTTTTTCTAGTACCCTCCCTCGAAGCTCATAGTAGTTATAAAATGTTTGATGTGGGATATGTTTCTCTCTCCCTAGCCAGGATATGTGGCATCCTGTCTCTAGAAAGCTCTCCTCTCATTTCACTGGGAGGTATCTGGTGATATAGCAGCTGTGGTCTATAGTGTACTGTAGATGTTTCCATCTCCCTGCCATGATACGTGCTAATTGGCTTGAAGAATGGCATCCTGCTCCCTCGTTGGGAGGTAGCGCCTTACACATATCAGCTGTGTACCGAAGCATTGAAATTAATGTGTAAGGCTAGGTGGGTGGTCGGCTAGCAGCAACTGTGATGTATTCTGTGTGAAATGGCCACCTCAGCCTGAGCCTTTTGAATCCCAGCATGTTCTTGTGAAGTCCAGGGAATTGTTGCCTCGTCCATGAGCAGTGGGGGAAATCACAGCTGTTCTCCCTGGTCTGTCTATGAGAGGGCTCATTTGTTACACTGAGCTGGATATTCCCCTCTCATTCTTCCCTCTCTCCCTCTTCCTTTTCCCCTCTGTCACCAGATAGTTCTGTCAAATCCTCTAGAAGAATACACCTGGTCTCACTGGTATGGTCCATGGAGACAGTCTGGACTGGACAGCTCAGGGCAGCCAGCTGATTGCATGGAATATAGGGTATCAGATGGGGTGTCTGGGTATCCTATGACACATGGAGGAATGTTGCTTCCATGTCTATAAT
Organism: Oncorhynchus gorbuscha; assembly: GCF_021184085.1. Taxonomy (NCBI): domain Eukaryota; kingdom Metazoa; phylum Chordata; class Actinopteri; order Salmoniformes; family Salmonidae; genus Oncorhynchus; species Oncorhynchus gorbuscha. The sequence goes on along the minus strand of NC_060183.1, from coordinate 15,659,108 downwards.
TTAACAGAGTTGCTGCTAGAAATGTGTTCATTTGCCAATAGAAATGAGTTCATAATGCATGTTCTAGAATGCCACTCAAGCCAATCACAAGCAAGTATTCAACAATTCCATGGTATAAGTAACCCTATTGAATTCATGTCAATTAATGTTGTATGCTGTATGGTATTACTAGCAAGGTGTATTTTTGGTTCCTTATGAAATCATCTGGGCATCCCCCATTCAGTGATGCCGATATACACTACATGCAGTTACATGCATCCACCAATAAGAACTTAGTCTAATAGTCTTCGGAAGTGGTCTCATGGTATATTTGTCTCTTACTGATATCTTGCAGTTGATGCTCTTTAGGGATAACAATTTACTGGTACTCTAGGCTCAGGAAAACCTACAATAGATAGCCTCTTTCAGCAATGTGTTGTAGCTCTAAAGTACCATCCCCTCTGTGTTGATGGACAGTGTGTTATTAACTCTTTCACCTCTCTGTAATTATCATGCTGCACAGCTGCTGGATGTGACCTTTCACAAGCATCATTTAGGAGAAGACCCTCTCTCTCCCTCAGACTAATATCAGTTGAGCTAGTGCCAGACTGGAGTGTGTGTGTGTGTGTGTGTGTGTGTGTGTGTGTGTGTGTGTGTGTGTGTGTGTGTGTGTGTGTGTGTGTGTGCGTGCGTGCGTGCGTGCGTGCGTGCGTGCGTGCGTGTGCGTGCGTGCGTGAGTGCGTGCGTGCGTGCGTGCGTGCGTGCGTGCGTGCGTGCACGCGTTTAAAAGAGTGTGTGGATGTTTTCACAGGTGGATCGCAGGTCATTATAGATACCACTGACACAGATTAAAGTGATTGGGGGAAGACTTCTTCAGGTTACGGTGAAGGGGATTCCAATGACAGCATAGATAACTAGAGATTACGATCATTACTATTTACAATTTATAGGATGTGTTGAATGCTATGTTTGCAAATCCTTATTCACATTTTTCGAAAACATTATTCCCTTAAGGCTAAATCTAACTAGAATTTAACATGAATATTACTTTCTGAATGAACAGTGACTTACGTCCAAGAGTGAGGAACATGGGTATACCTTAGACTGATGTGTTGTCACTTTGTGTCCCCACAGTGAGGACATCAGGACGGCTAATGTGATCGCTGCTGAAGCTGTCACCTGCCTGGTCATTGACAGAGAGTAAGTAGTTTCAAGATGTATTTGTTACACTCACACAAGTAAAGTGAAACGCTTAACTTAAATGCCCTTCCCAACAGTAGGGTCGTAAAGGGAGGTTTGTTACTGGAAACCTTACAAGTAAAGATTACCAATAAACTACCAGCATTTTGGTATCTTAGATTGTCTTTTTCATTAACCTGTTGCGACGAGCAATCCCGTATCCAGGATCCTATTTATAGCCTCAAGCTCATTACCATAACGCACCGTTAACTATTCATGAAAATCGCAAATGAAATGAAATAAATATATTAGCTCTCAAGCTTAGCCTTTTGTTAACAACACTGTCATCTCAGATTTTCAAAATATGCTTTTGAACCATAGCTAAACAAGCATTTGTGTAAGGGTATTGATAGCTAGCATAGAATTAAGCCTAGCATTCAGCATGCAACATTTTCACAAAAACAAGAAAAGCATTCAAATAAAATCATTTACCTTTGAAGAACTTCAGATGTTTTCAATGAGGAGACTCTCAGTTAGATAGCAAATGTTCAGTTTTTCCAAAAAGATTATTTGTGTAGGACAAATCGCTCCGTTTTGTTCATCACGTTTGGGTAAGAAAAACCCTGAAAATTAAGTCATTACAACGCAAACGTTGTTTAGAATCAATCCTCAAGGTGTTTTTCACATATCTATCGATGATAAATCATTCGTGGCAGTTGACTTTCTCCTCTGAAGAAAATGGAACGCGCATGGAGCTGGAGATTACGCAATCATTTCGACGGAGGACACCAGGCGGACACCTGGTAAATGTAGTCTCTTATGGTCAATCTTCCAATGATATGCCTACAAATAGGTCACAATGCTGCAGACACCTTGGGGAAACGACAGAAAGTGCAGGCTCATTCCTGGCGCATTCACAGCCATATAAGGAGACATTGGAACACAGGGCATTCAAAATCTGGACCATTTCCTGTATGAAATTTCATCTTGGTTTCGCCTGTAGCATTAGTTCTGGGGCACTCACAGATAATATCTTTGCAGTTTTGGAAACGTCAGAGTTTTTCTTTCCAAAGCTGTCAATTACATGCATAGTCGAGCATCTTTTCTTGACAAAATATCTTGTTTAAAACGGGAACGTTTTTTTATCCAAAAATGAAAAGAGCGCCCCCTATCTCGAAGAAGTTAATAAGGCTATTTTCTCTAGAAACTCATGTACAATATGGACAATACGATTTAAAAAAAAGTTATTCAAGTATAAATTACTAGAGATATAAAAAGATTGGCATAGATTTTCTGTTAATCACTGAAGAGTCTGGTAAATTACTGAAAGCTTTGCATCCATTCCCAACAGTGCAGTATTGAATATCTAAATAGAGCAGTAGCCTGTAGGGTAGTAGTAGTAGCCTGTAGAGTAGTAGTAGCCTGTAGAGTAGTAGTATTAGTCTTTAGAGTAGTAGCCTGTAAGGTAGTAATAGTAGACTGTAGAGTAGTAGCCTGTAGAGTAGTAGCCTGTAGGGTAGTAATAGTAGCCTGTAGAGTAGTAGTCTGTAGGGTAGTAGTAGTAGCTTGTAGAGTAATAGTAGTAGCCTGTATAATAGTATAATTAACCTGTAGAGTAGTAGTAGCCTTTAGAGTAGTAGCATGTAGCATAGTAGCCTGTAGAGTGGCAGTATTACCCTGTAGTGTAGTAGCCTGTAGAGTAGTGGCCTGTTGGGTAGTAGTGGTAGCCTGTAGAGTAGTAGCCTGTAGAGTAGTAGTAGCCTGTAGATTGGTAGTAGTATCCGGTGGAGTAGTAGCCTGTAGAGTTGTAGCCTGTATAGTAGCAGTAGTAGCCTGTAGAGTAGTAGTAGTAGCCTGTAGAGCAGTAGCATGTAACGTAGTAGCCTGTAGCGTAGTAGCCTGTAGGGTAGTAGTAGTAGCTTGTAGAGTAGTAGTAGTAGTAGCCTATAGAATAGTGGTAGAAGCCTGTAGAGTAGTAATTGACTGTAGAGTTCAGCCTGTAGGGTAGAGTAGTAGCCTGTAGAATAGTAGTAGTAGCCTGTATGGTAGTAACCTGTGAAATAGTAGTAGTAGCCTGTAGAGTAGTAGCCTGTAGAGTAGTTGTAGTAGCCTGTAGTAGCCTGTAGAATAGTATCCTGTAAAGTAGTAGTGGTAGGCTGTATAGTGGTAGCCGGTAGAATAGTCGCCTGTAGGGTAGTAGCATATAGAGTAGTGGCCTGTAGGGTTGTAGTAGTAGCCTGTAGAATAGTAGCCTGTAGAGTAGTAGTAGTAGCCTGTAGAGTAGCGGCCTGTAGAATAGTAGCCTGTAGAGTTGTAGCCTGTAGATTAGTGGTAGTGGCCTGTGGAGTAGTGGCCTGTGGAGTAGTGGCCTGTAGGATAGTAGTAGCCTGTAGAGAAGTAGCCTGTAGAGAAGTAGCCTATAGAGTAGTAGTAGTAGCCTGTAGAGTAGTAGCCTATAGAGTTGTAGTAGTAGCTTATAGAGCAGTAGGCTTTAGAGTAGTTGCCTGTAGAGGAGTGGCCTGTAAGGTTTTATTAGTAGCCTGTAGAGTACTAGCCTGTGGAGTAGTAGCCTTTAGAGTAGTAGCAGCCTGTAGAGTAGTAGTAGCCAGTAGAGTAGTATCCTGTAGAGTAGTAGCCTGTAAAGTAGTAGTAGGAGCCTGTAAAGTAGTAGTAGTAGTAGTCTGTAGAATAGTGATAGAAGCCTATAGTGTAGTAGCTTGTAGAGTAGTAGTAGTAGCCCATAGAACAGTAGTAGTAGCATGTAGAGTTGCAACCTGTAGGGTAGTAGTAGTAGCCTGTAGAGTAGTGGCCTGTAGAGTAGTAGCCTTTTGAGTATTAGCCTGTAGAGTAGTTGTAGTAGCCTGTAGAATAGTAGTAGTAGCCTGTAGAATAGTAGTAGTAGCCTGTAGAATAGTAGTAGTAGCCTGTAGAGTAGTATCATCAGATCAAATGTATTTATATAGCCCCTCTTACATCAGCTGATATCTCAAAGTGCTGTACAGAAACCCAGCCTGAAACCCCAAACAGCAAGCAATGCAGGTGCAGAAGCACGGTGGCTAGGAAAAACTCCCTAGAAAGGCCAAAACCTTGGAAGAAACCTAGAGAGGAGCCAGGCTATGAGGGGTGGCCAGTCCTCTTCTGGCTGTGCCGGGTGGAGATTATAACAGAACATGGCCAAGATGTTCAAATGTTCATAAATGTCCAGCATGTTCAAATAATAATAATCACAGTAGTTGTCGAGGGTGTAGCAAGTCAGCACCTCAGGAGTAAATGTCAGTTGTCTTTTCATAGCAGATCATTAAGAGTATCTCTAACGCTCCTGCTATCTCTAGAGAGTTGAAAACAGCAGGGCTGGGACAGGTAGCACGTCCAGTGTACAGGTCAGAGTTCCATAGCCTCAGGCAGAACAGTTGAAACTGGAGCAGTAGCAAGGCCAGGTGGACTGGGGACAGCAAGGAGTCATCATGTCAGGTAGTCCTGAGGCATGGTCCTAGGGCTTGGGTCCTCCAAGAGAGAGAAAGAAAGAGAGAAAGAGAGAATTAGAGAGAGCATGCTTAAATTCACACAGGACACCGGATAAAGCAGGAGAAGTACTCCAGATATAACAAACTGACCCTAGTCCCCCGACACATAATCTACTGCAGCATAAATACTGGAGGCTGACACGGGAGGGGTCAAGAGACACTGTGGCCCCATCCGATGATACCCCCGGACAGGGCCAAACAGGAAGGATATAATCCCACCCACTTTGTGAAAGCACAGCCCCCACACCACTAGAGGGATATCTTCAACCACTAACTTACCATCCTCGGACAAGGCCGAGTATAGCCTACAAAGATCTCCGCCACGGCACAACCCGGGGGGGCAACCCAGACTGGAAGATCACGTCAGTGACTCAACCCACTCAAGTGCCTCACCCCTCCTAGGGATGGCATGAAAGAGCACCAGTAAGCCAGTGACTCAGCCCCTGTAAAAGGGTTAGAGGCAAAGAATCCCAGTGGAGAGAGAGGAACTGGCCAGGCAGAGACAGCAAGGGCGTTTCGTTGCTCCAGAGCCTTTCCGTTCACCTTCACACTCCTGGGCCAGACTACACTCAATCATATGACCCACTGAAGAGATGAGTCTTCAGTAAAGACTTAAAGGTTGAGACCGAGTCTGCGTCTCTCACATGGGTTGGCAGACCATTCCATAAAAATGTTGCTCTCTAGGAGAAAGCCCTGCCTTCAGCTGTTTGCTTTGAAATTTTAGGGACAATTAGGAAGCCTGCATCTTGTCACCGTAGCGTACGTGTAGGTATGTACGGCAGGACCAAATCGGAAAGATAGGTAGGAGCAAGCCCATGTAATGCTTTGTAGGTTAGCAGTAAAACCTTGAAATCAGCCCTTGACTTAACAGGAAGCCAGTGTGGGTAGGCTAGCACTGGAGTAATATGATCAAATTTTGGGGTTCTAGTCATTCTGTAGAGTAGTAGCCTGTAGAGTAGTAGTAGTAGCCTGTAGAGTAGTAGCCTGTAGAGTGGTAGTAGTATCCTGTGGAGAAGTAGCCTGTAGAGTTGTTGCCTGTAGAGTAGTAGTAGTAGCCTGTAGAGTAGTAGTAGTAGCCTGTAGAGTAGTAGCCTGTAGAGTGGTAGTAGTATCCATTTAACATTACATTAAGTCATTTAGCAGACGCTCTTATCCAGAGCGACTTACAAATTGGTGCATTCACCTTATGACATCCAGTAGAGCAGTCACTTTACAATAGTGCATCTAAATCTTAAAGGGGGGGGTGAGAAGGATTACTTATCCTATCTTAGGTATTCCTTAAAGAGGTGGGGTTTCAGGTGTCTCCGGAAGGTGGTGATTGACTCCGCTGTCCTGGCGTCGTGAGGGAGTTTGTTCCACCATTGGGGGGCCAGAGCAGCGAACAGTTTTGACTGGGCTGAGCGGGAACTGTACTTCCTCAGTGGTAGGGAGGCGAGCAGGCCAGAGGTGGATGAACGCAGTGCCCTTGTTTGGGTGTAGGGCCTGATCAGAGCCTGGAGGTACTGAGGTGCCGTTCCCCTCACAGCTCCGTAGGCAAGCACCATGGTCTTGTAGCGGATGCGAGCTTCAACTGGAAGCCAGTGGAGAGAGCGGAGGAGCGGGGTGACGTGAGAGAACTTGGGAAGGTTGAACACCAGACGGGCTGCGGCGTTCTGGATGAGTTGTAGGGGTTTAATGGCACAGGCAGGGAGCCCAGCCAACAGCGAGTTGCAGTAATCCAGACGGGAGATGACAAGTGCCTGGATTAGGACCTGCGCCGCTTCCTGTGTGAGGCAGGGTCGTACTCTGCGGATGTTGTAGAGCATGAACCTACAGGAACGGGCCACCACCTTGATGTTAGTTGAGAACGACAGGGTGTTGTCCAGGATCACGCCAAGGTTCTTAGCGCTCTGGGAGGAGGACACAATGGAGTTGTCAACCGTGATGGCGAGATCATGGAACGGGCAGTCCTTCCCCGGGAGGAAGAGCAGCTCCGTCTTGCCGAGGTTCAGCTTGAGGTGGTGATCCGTCATCCACACTGATATGTCTGCCAGACATGCAGAGATGCGATTCGCCACCTGGTCATCAGAAGGGGAAAGGAGAAGATTAATTGTGTGTCGTCTGCATAGCAATGATAGGAGAGACCATGTGAGGTTATGACAGAGCCAAGTGACTTGGTGTATAGCGAGAATAGGAGAGGGCCTAGAACAGAGCCCTGGGGGACACCAGTGGTGAGAGCGCGTGGTGAGGAGACAGATTCTCGCCACGCCACCTGGTAGGAGCGACCTGTCAGGTAGGACGCAATCCAAGCGTGGGCCGCGCCGGAGATGCCCAACTCGGAGAGGGTGGAAAGGAGGATCTGATGGTTCACAGTATCGAAGGCAGCCGATAGGTCTAGAAGGATGAGAGCAGAGGAGAGAGAGTTAGCTTTAGCAGTGCGGAGCGCCTCCGTGATACAGAGAAGAGCAGTCTCAGTTGAATGACTAGTCTTGAAACCTGACTGATTTGGATCAAGAAGGTCATTCAGAGAGAGATAGCGGGAGAGCTGGCCAAGGACGGCACGTTCAAGAGTTTTGGAGAGAAAAGAAAGAAGGGATACTGGTCTGTAGTTGTTGACATCGGTGGGATCGAGTGTAGGTTTTTTCAGAAGGGGTGCAACTCTCGCTCTCTTGAAGACGGAAGGGACGTAGCCAGCGGTCAGGGATGAGTTGATGAGCGAGGTGAGGTAGGGGAGAAGGTCTCCGGAAATGGTGGAGTAGTATCCTGTAGAGTTGTAACCTGTAGAGTACTAGTAGTAGCCTGTAGAGTAGTAGTAGTAGCCTGTAGAGTAGTAGTAGTAGCCTGTAGAGTTGTAGCCTGTAGAGTAGTAGTAGTATCCGGTGGAGAAGTAGCCTGTAGAGTTGTAGCCTGTAGAGTAGTAGTAGTAGCCTGTAGAGTAGTAGTAGTAGCCTGTAGAGTAGTAGCCTGTAGGGTAGTATTAGTAGCTTGTAAAGTAGTAATGATAGTATCCTGTAGAATAGTATTAGTAGCCTTTAGAGTAGTAGCCTGTAGAGTTGTAGTAGTAGCCTGTAGAGTAGTAGCCAGTAGAGTATTGGCTTGTAAGGTTTTATAAGTAGCCTGTGGAGTAGTAGCCTGTAGAGTAGTTGTGTCCTTTATGGTCGTAGTAGTGGCCTGTAGAGTAGTAGCCTGTAGAGTTGTATCCTTTATGGTCGTAGTAGTGGCCTGTAGAGTAGTAGTCTGTAGGGTAGTAGCCTGTAGAGTTGTAGCCTGTAGGGTAGTAGCCTGTGGAGTAGTAGCCTGTAGGGTAGTAGCCTGTAGAGTTGTATCCTTTATGGTCGTAGTAGTGGCCTGTAGAGTAGTAGCCTGTAGGGTAGTAGCCTGTAGAGTGGTAGCCTGTAGGGTAGTAGCCTGTGGAGTAGTAGCTTATGGAGTAGTAGAGTAGTAGTTGTATTCTGTAGAGTATTAGCCTGTTGAGTATTATCCTGTAGAGTAGTAGCCTGTAGAGTAGTAGCCTGTAGACTAGTAATAGTAAACTGTGGGGTAGTAATATTAGACTGTAGATTAGTAGCCTGTAGAGTAGTAGTAGTAGTAGCTTGTAGACTAGTAATAGCAGACTGTGGTGACTGTAGAGTTGTAGCCTGTAGAGTAGTAGTCTGTAGAGTTGTAGCCTGTCAGGGTAGTAGCCTATAGAGTTGTATCCTTTATGGTCGTAATAGTGGCCATTAGAGTAGTAGCATGTAGAGTAGTTGTATTATCTTGAGTTGTAGCCTTTGGGGTAGTAGTGGTAGCCTGTAGAGTAGTAATATTAGACTGTAGGGTAGTAGCCTGTAGAGTTGTAGCCTGTATGGTAGTAGTAGTGGCCTGTAGAGTTGTAGTCTGTAGAGCTGTTTCCTGTAGGGTAGTAGCCTGTAGAGTAGTATTAGTAGCCTGTAGCGTAGTAGTAGAAGCCTGTAGAGTAGTAGCCTGTAGGGTAGTAGTAGTAGTAGCCTGTAGGGTAGTAGCCTGTGGAGTAGGAGCCTGTAGAGTAGTAGCCTGCAGGTTAGTTGAAGTAGCTAGCAGAGTAGTAGCCTGTAGAGTAGTAGTAGTAGCCTGTAGAGTAGTAGCCTGTGGATTAGGATCCTGTAGGGTAGTAGTTGTATCTGTAGCGTAGTAGTAGTAGCCTGTAGGGTAGTGGCCTGAATTTTTTATTTTTTTTCCCCTCATTTAACTAGGAAGGGCTCATTGAGATTTGAAATCTGTTTTTCTCGAGCTTCCTGGTCAACATAGTCTGCACCAAGTCATTACACAATTATAGACAGACAAGATTAAAAACTACAGGCAATCTAATACAAAAACAGAGAATTCACAAGAGTATAACAAAATCCTTAAACAGCAAATTAAAAACATTGACAGGTCAGGGAATCAGCCTTAAAATCCTTCATCAATGATTTAAAAACACCAATCGGGACAAGTTCTTCCAGTTTAAAATGATTTTGCAAGGCGTTCCAAGCTGATGGCGCAGAGTACAATAAAGCCCTTTTGTCAAATTCAGTCCGGACTTTTGGAACAGTTAGCACGATAAAGTCCTGCAAATGAAGAGAGTACCCACCACGTTTCTGAACAATAAAAATGCCCCCCAAAAATGGCAGTAAACACAAAGTGGCATTGTAAATAGAAGAATCCCAGTGACTGAGCCTACAAGTGCACTTTATTTACCAGACAACCCAGGTATATAAAGTGCAGTGATGCTTAAGGGTTTTGCAGTTTAAAATACATCTCAATGCTCCATGGTAAAGGGTGTCAATTGATATCAAACACTGAGCGGAAGCATTCATATATAAAATATCCCCATAGTCTAGTAAAGGCATAAATGTAGCTGATACTAGCCTCCTTCTGGCATCAAAAGAAAAACAGGCCTTATTCCTAAAATAAAATCCCAATTTCAGCTTCAATTTTTTTGTAAATTGTTGAATGTGCAATTTAAAAGAGAGGTTGTCATCAATTAAAATTCCAAGATATTTATATGAGATTACAGTGTCAATCTCATTGCCCTGACGGGTAGTAATAGGTGAAAGGTTCAGAGGTCTATTTCTTGCTTTAGAAAACACCATTATTTTAGTCTAGTCAGTATTGAGGTTAAGCTTCCATTGACACAAGGTATGTTGAACAGTATGAAAAGCCGTTTGCAAGTTCTGGAAAGCTTTTGTGAGAGATGAGACACAACAATAAAAAAATGTATCATCAACATGAAAGTGAAGTTGTACATTTTGCACATTTTTGTCTAAATTATTAATATAAATAGTGAATAAGATGGGACCAAGTACAGAGCCCTGGGGCACACCATTACAGACAGACAATTTAACAGACACGAGCCCATAAAATTGAGTGCCGTGAGTTCTATCAGACAGATAGTTAGCAAACCATGCAACTGCATGCTCTGAAAGACCTACGCTCGACAACCTCTGCCTCAGTATAGCATGATCAAATGTATCATAAGATTTAGAGAGATCAATAAAAAGTGAGACATAGTGCTGTTTTTTGTCAAGGGATTCAGTGATATCAGTTAAAACCTTCATGGCTGCTGTAATTATGCTATGCTTCTTCCTGAAGTCCAATTGGTACATTGAAGAAATAGTTACTATATAAAACTCTTTTAGCTGTTCACTAACAAGGGTTTCAAGTATTTTCGCCAGGGGTGACAGCTTTGAGATTGGCCTATAATTATTTAAAAGAGTTGGATCTCCCCCTTTTCAAAGTGCCCTTTTAAAAGTGGTAAGACAAATACTGATTTCCAGATCTTTGGACTTGCATTACATTCCAGGGTTAGATTGAACAGATATGTACGTGGTTCAGCTGTGGAATCAGCTGCCAGTTTTAAAAAGCAGGGATCAAGAAGATCAGGACCTGCAGGCTTTCTCTGATCTAAGGATTTCAGGGCTTTATGTACCTCTTGCACTGAGAATGACAAAAAGCTACATGTTTGACCAGCTCTCACTGGTTCATCCACACAGGGCTGTACAGAGACAGAGAGGACACTGACTCAAACAGCCTACCAGATGATGCAAAGTGCTCATTGAACCAATTCAGCATTTCAGTTTTGTCATATACAGCAACAGAGTCCTTGACGGTAATTCATTAACATTACTGTTACCAGACATAGACTTAATAGCCTTCCAAAACGTTCTATGGTCATTCAGGTTATCAGTGGTAACAGACATAAAATATTCAGACTTGGCCTTCCTGAGAAAAGAATAACACTTGTTTTCGGAACTGCCTAACAAAGAAGCCAATCAGTATCAAAACATAATTTCCTTGCTTTAGCCCAGGCTAGACTACGTTTGTGAATAATACAAAACCGCTCAGACGAAAACCATGGATTATCTCTCCCTTTAACTCTGAACCTGTGGAATGGGGCATGTTTGTTTACAGTTTGGGAAAAAAACATAAGGAAAGAATTTCCAGGCAGTTTCCACATCGGGAATAAACTCAATCTGCTCCAGTCAAAATAAAACAAATCACGAAAGAAAGCCTGCTCATTAAAACTCTTAAAATTCCTCTTATGAAGAAAGCGTGGATTTGTCTTAGGAACCTTAGTATTTCTAACAGCAGCAACAGCACAATGGTCACTTAAATCATTACAAAAAACACCAGAATATTTATGTGATACATTTGTCAACATAAATTCAATCAGGGTAGATTTCTCTGGACATTTAAGATTTGGGCGAGAGCGTGAGTTAATCAACTGAGTAAGATTCATAGAATTACAAAACATTTTTAAATCATCAGACACCGGCTTCAACCAACACCAGTTGAGTTCACCAATCAAGATCATTTCACTGTAAAGAAGTTTAGACATAAGGTTCATCAGAGAAGAAAATGCATCACCGAGAGCAAAAGGGGGTTTAAACAGCCTATCACAGTTATAGAGAGCAGAGGGGGGTCTATAACAGCCAATCACAGTTATAGAGAGCAGAGGGGGGTCTATAACAGCCAATCACAGTTATAGAGAGGCCCTTTGAAACCTCAAGATTCAAAGCAAAACATTTCAACCGTTTACAAATAGTTACAGACTTTGCCACACTTACAAGGAATTTAGTCTTTACATATATAGCCACACCCCCACCTTTCTTAACTCGATCAGTGCGATACACATTGTAACCATTTATACAAATATTCTTATCAAGAATAGACTTGCTGAGTCAGGTTTCAGAAAACACAATTACATCAGCATCAGTGTATTTAGCCCAAGTCCTAACCCCATCAATTTTTGACAACAGGCTACTTACTAAAACCAGATCTAGATTTAAAAATCAGAGGGGGGTTGGAGACATTGCACATCAGGGCCAGGGTTTTAGGTTGCACTTTACCATGATATCAACATTAAATTAAAGGTTAAATAACAAATAAAAAATATCAACAAAAGAAGAATAAGTAGGTACCTCTGTTTAATAACCTTTGCACGGCTTCTCTTTTTTAAGAGACCTACTGCAAGCGAATTCTACAGGTGAGTTTCCAGACAATACAAAACAGTCATTTGAAACTATTAGACTTAGTTAGTGACACAAGTTCGTACTGTACACATCATCATAGATCTGGGGAGGCAGGTAGCCTAGTGGATCGAATCCCTGATCTGACAAGGTAAAATTCCGTCATTCTGCCCCTGAACAAGGCAGTTAACCCACCTGTTCCCCGGTAGGCCGTCATTGTAAATAAGAATCTGTTCTTAACTGACTTGCCTAGTTAAATAAAGGATAAATAAAATCACAAATGCATCGGCACTTGGACAAGTGGACTGTGTGGAAAAGAGCGAGTTACCGCAGACAAAATGTCTAATAGATGGGAGAGCACATTGTCCGATGTACTCACACAGCCACCGCGACAATGTTCATTTTCTCCAGAGTTCAGTAAAGTCAGTGAACAAAGCAATACCACGAAAATTGACATTTCCTCTGAGAGATGTAAGAAATAGAGGCCAAGGAAAGGTAAGGGGAGAGCAGGACTGTGTGAATGTATGAGTGTGTGCACGTGTGAGTAGATTGGGTGTGGGGGTCGATCGAGAGAACGTGTTGGGGATTGTTGAGCTGCCTCTGACAGCCAGGCGGAGAGCTGAGGATAGAACCCAGGCCATCCAGAGAGAGGGTTACTTTGGTAAACTTCAAGTAAAGAAGTGCAAATAGCGGAAAGAATATGTGCCCGAGTGGAGGGAGACCCACAATCTTTACACCAGCAAAACAAAATAGTTTGCACTACACAGCAAGGAAATTGTGGATTTGCCCCACCATAAATTAATAGGTTATTAGTCGGTTAAAATCTACTAGTCACAGACAAACAACTTGACATGCTGCCATCTTGGATCTTACGATAGGGTTTTTCTTTAGGGTAGTAGTAGTAGCCTGTAGGGTAGCAGCCTGTAGAGTAGTAGCCTGTAGGGTAGTAGCCTTTAGGGTAGTAGCCTGTAGAGTAGGAGCCCGTAGGGTAGTAGCCTGTAGAGTAGTAGCCTTTAGGGTAGTAGCCTGTAGGGTAGTAGTAGTAGCCTAAATGGTAGTAGTAGCCCAAAGACTAGTAGACTGTAGGGTAATAGCCTGTAGACGTGTAGCCTGTAGGATAGTAGCCTGTAGGAAAGTAGCCTGTAGGATAGTAGCCTGTAGAGTAGGAGGCTGTAGAGTTGGAGCCCGTAGGGTAGTAGACTGTAGAGTAGTAGCCTGTAGATAGAGTTGGAGCCCGTAGGGTAGTAGACTGTAGAGTAGTAGCCTGTAGATAGAGTTGGAGTCCGTAGGGTAGTAGACTGTAGAGTAGTAGCCTGTAGGGTAGTAGCCTGTAGAGTAGTAGCCTGTAGAGTAGGAGCCTGTAGAGTAGGAGCCTGTAGAGTTGGAGCCCGTAGGGTAGTAGACTGTAGAGTAGTAGCCTGTAGATAGAGTTGGAGTCCGTAGGGTAGTAGACTGTAGAGTAGTAGCCTGTAGAGTAGGAGCCTGTAGAGTAGGAGCCTGTAGAGTAGGAGCCTTCAGAGTTGGAGCCCGTAGGGTAGTAGACAGTAGAGTAGTAGCCTGTGCGCGGGTTGTTGATTAACCCTTTACTGCCATGAAATAAACAATGTATTGCAGAGCATTACCTCATCATACTGATTAATGGTTAACAGTAGCGCGCCTATAGGATCAGTATCTTTTAGGAAAATTATTGATCCATATCAGTGGTTACAGATAATTAATCACTGATCAATACTATGCCAGTTATTCCGAATCAAAACAAATACCTTCACCACATTGAAAAGGTGGCTTCACCTATACAATTAAAACATCATATAAAGGACACTGAAAAGGTTCCTGTTTTGAATGACACCCAGCTTTGTAAAACAGTGGGACTGGGGATGGAGTGCTGTGCACAGCATGGTAGCCTGAGCCTGTACCTCCTCACAGACCCAGCAGCACTCGCTGTGTGTGGTCTGGGTCTCTGTGTGTCTGTCTCGGTCTGTGTAGCTCAGAGCCAGAGGCAAGGCTAAAAGAAGGCAATCCCAGAACAGCAGACAAACACTGGAGAAAAGAGTGGACCATTCACCTTTCTCTCTGCAGGAAAGCCACCATTCATTTTATCACGTTGGACGGCTGAAAGCTTTATGGCCAAGGCCATTAGAGAGGGCTTGTTTTGGCTGCCACACTGTGCTCCCTCTGTCGTCATGCCGTTGTCGTGCACATAATGATGTGATCGCTGTGGTGTGGTGGGATTCCTGGAGCGTGTCTGAAATAACACCCTATTCCAAAAAAAGAAGGAACTGTATTATGAAGCCAAGATCAATGATGGACAGAACGATGGAAATAGTGCTTCATATGACATGATGGGCAGAAAGACCAATTCCACTCCATATTTCATCCAATCAGATGGCTTATTCTTCACTTAACCAGTTCATGTTGCCAATTATTGTAATGATTAGTGGGCAAACTTAGGCAGGACATGCCAGCAACGAACAGTGAGCCATTGTATTCATGCATGAAACCATGAAAAATAATGAAAGAAAAGCATTTGTAAGTTTGAATTTTGTAAAATTAGTGTGGAAGAGGTGGACAAGTATTGTTATCAATCAATAATGACAAACCTCCTGGCATTGACAACTTACATGGAAAGCTAGTGAGGAGGGTAGACTCTGAGTCTAAAAACCCTATCCTATATGTCATATCTTTAATATGAGTATAGAGGATTTTTTTTTCATCAGGCCTGGAGGAAAGCCAAAGTCATTCTGCTACCCAAGAATGGTAAAGCTGCCTTTACTGGTTCTAACAGCTGACCTATCAGCTTGCTGCCAGGTCTTAGCAAACTGTTGGAAGAAATTGTGTTTGACCAAATACAATGCTATTTCTCTGTACACAAATTAACAACAGCCTTTCAGCATGCTTTATAGAGAAGGGCAGTCAACTGACACACATTACTGATGATTGGTTAAAAGAAATTGATAATAACAAGATTGCGGTACCTGTAGTGTCAGATTTCAGTGCTGCCTTTGATTTTATTGACCATAACCTGTTGTTGAAAAAACATATGTCTTGTAGCTTTTCAACCTCAGCTCTGAATCCATGATATGGCAATCTATCCAATAGAACACAGAGGGTTTTCTTTAATGGAAGATTCTCTAATGTTAAACATGTGAAGTGTGGTGTACTGCAGGGCAGCTCTCTTGGCCCTCTACTCTTTTCTATTTTTACCAATGACCTGTCACCTTTTTTTTTACCAAGCCTGTGTCCATGTATACTGATGATTCAACACCCAATAAGTGTCAGCAACCACAGCTAGTGAAATCACTGCAACCCTAAACAAATAGTTGCAGTCAGTTTTATAATGGGTGACCAATAATAAACTGGTCCTGTACTCTCTACAACTAAGAGCAATGTATTTGGTACAAATCTCCCTAAGTTCTAGACCTCAGCTGAATCTGGTAATTAATGGTGTGTCTGTTGGATAAGTTGAGGAGACTCAATTACTTAGTTTAACCTTAGATTGTAAACCTTCAAGGCAGGGTAGCCTAGTGGTTAGAGCGGTGGACTAGCAACCAGAAGATTGCAAATGTACAGTATTATACAGAGCCATGATTAGGGCTGCTAGGGCTGCTACCTTGACTGTATTACCGCCACACCGGCGGTCACGGGTCATGACAGCAGTCAAATTCCAAATTCCACACTCTCTTGTCAATGCAAATGTAATCAAAAATGTAATCAAACACTTCATGAGAGCCCATGAGCTCATGTTCCACAATATTCCTATATGCTATGCAATTGCATGAGAAACGGGTTGATGGCCTCTTCTAAAAATAGGTCCCCTCAGCTTTCTATAGTCTAGGCCTTCTATATTTTTTCCTAACCTTTCATAATATTAAGAACATTGCTTTTCTTTACAACCGGAGTATACCCTACCTGGCTGGCATGAAAATGAACCATGGGAAAAGCATCCTCCATTTGCAATTTAGGTGCAAAGATTACATGTATTTCTTTCTGCTTCCCCTGTTTTTAGACAGGTGCATGATAATGGTCCTGGTTTTTAGACAGGTGCATGATAATGGTCCTGGTTTTTAGACAGGTGCATGATAATGGTCCTGGTTTTTAGACAGGTGCATGATAATGGTCCTGGTTTTTAGACAGGTGCATGATAATGGTCTTGGTTTTTAGACAGGTGCATGATAATGGTCTTGGTTTTTAGACAGGTGCATGATAATGGTCTTGGTTTTTAGACAGGTGCATGATAATGGTCCTGGTTTTTAGACAGGTGCATGATAATGGTCTTGGTTTTTAGACAGGTGCATGATAATGGTCCTGGTTTTTAGACAGGTGCATGATAATGGTTCTAAATAAAAACACATATATTATTTAATATTAAGTAAAGACAAGATTAAATCAAGAATAGTGTGATGGGTGACAATATTATCCTATGATGCCCAGCTTATTAAGGCAAGAAATAGCGCATGCTTTTTTTTTACTACTTTTTCCAGTCGCACACCTCATGTAGCCTTGCCCATAGACCTACATGTTTTGATAAGGTTTGTATCACAACTAAAGTGGCCAAATAACTTTTTTTAAATGAAGCACATTAATCCACTTTACAACAGGTGTAGAGCCTAACTTATTAAGGCAAGAAATAGCGCATGCTTTTTTTTACTACTTTTTCCAGTCGCACACCTCATGTAGCCTTGCCCATAGACCTACATGTTTTGATAAGGTTTGTATCACAACTAAAGTGGCCAAATAACTTTTTTAAATGAAGCACATTAATCCACTTTACAACAGGTGTAGAGCCTAACTGGCAGACATAAGCAGCATGTGAGTTTCAAGTACATTTTCACCATAAAAATGCACCTTTATAATAAAAGCATTACATGTATAATCGCATTTGCGGTCACTTTTGATAAAGGTGTTTTCCTGCTAATGGAAAATTCACGCTTATAGCCTACTAACCGTGTGTGCATTGCTGCGTTTATAATGTGAAGAAATAACCTAATAGTTTATTAACATTTTAAGTTAAACATTCTCATTTGTTGCGTCAGCCTCATTGCTTAAAACAGATTTTATTCATGCTAGTAAGGAAGCTGCGAATTTTCGCAGCTTTTTGTTATAAATCGCGCAACATTTCAGCGCCCTGCTACTCATGCCAGGACTATAGTATATGCATATGATTAGTATGTGTGGATAGAAAACACTCAGATGTTTCTAAAACTGGTTAAATCACGGCTGTGACTATAAAAGAACATGCGTTTCATCGAAAAGTGCAGGAAAATCTGATCACTGAAAATGGGAAAATATATCCATGCGCAACTTCAACCAACTGTTAAAAGTGACCCACATTAAATGGAGCCGAGGTTGCAATACCTACAGCTTCCACACGATGTCAACAGTCTTGTCATTTGTCTCGGATTTGTTTCTTGATCAAACGGACACAAGGAAGCCGATTTCTTCCGGTCTCCGACAGGATGTTTTGGTTGAGATATATCCGGACATGATATCAAGACGTGAAGCTAAAGAATATACATCGCCCCGTGATCATTTTGATCGATTATTAACGTTTAATAATACCTAAAGTTGCATTACAAAAGTATTTCGAAGTGTTTTGTGAAAGTTTATCGTCGACTTTTTTTATTTAAAAAATTATGTTATTTTTTTCGTTGATCACACACTCTTCATAGATCAATATCTAGGCTATATATGGACCGATTGAATCGAAAAAAGACCCAAAATGATGTTTATGGGACATCTAGGAGTGCCAAGAAAGAAGCTCGTCAAAGGTAATGAATGTTTTATATTTTATTTCTGCGTTTTGGTTAGGACCGGCTACCGCAAAATCAGTCGTTTTAGATGAAGTTCCAGTACTTTTGGGTGCATGCTATCAGATAATAGCTTCTCATGCTTTCGCCGAAAAGCATTTTACAAATCTGACTCGGTAGCTAGATTCACAACGAGTGTAGCTTTAATTCAGTACATTGTATGTGCATTTTAATGAAAGTTTGAGTTTTATCAAAAACTATACGTGGCGCACTTGAAATTTCCGCTGATTTGATCCCCACAGCGGGAGCACTTCCCTAACAAGCTAGTGGTTATATTCATTTGGGATCTATCGCATCCCATAACTGTCCCAGGCTATGTTTGTAATATTTATTTATTGCACAGAATAGAATAGGTCAACCTTTGTACTATGGGGGATAGTAGATTGACATAGGCTAGTGCTTTTGCTGTTCGTTAGGCCTGCTCATCTTGTTGGCTAACGAAAAGTAAATGTGGACATTTATTCCAATATCTTCAATATGCGCCTCGGAATTGGATACAGACTCGCGCAGTTGCGTCCCTGATGTGTCTGTCTTCACTTGTAGCCTGTGAGAAAAGACCTGATCACCTGATGGAGAGCCATGTGAGTAAGAGATGCTTCAGCACGCAGCCGGGAAAAGGGGATTATAATTATTGCAGCCATTGTCCGCTAAAGGCATGGATTCTTTTAGGGGGCATTAAGGCCACACTCATGGGATGCAGCTGGGAAATTCAAGGCATTATCAAGTGCTTGTCAAATTGTCAATGAGAGACTGATGAAGTGTGTACAGCCTGCACAAAAACAAACTAAGCAGAGCTTGCCTTTCATGCAACTTTTTTCAGATCATCATTAGACGTATCATACAGCCTTAGAATGTATTAAAAATCAAAACATTTAGCTCAACCATTGTATCAGAACTAAAGTTACATAAATAACTTAAGCTTAATTAAAACTCTTTTGGGATAGGGGGTAGCATTTTCACTTTTGGATAAATAGCGTGCCCAGAGTGAACTGCCTCCTACTCTGTTCCAGATGCTAATATATGCATATTATTATTGGTATTGGATAGAAAACACTCTGACGTTTCTAAAACTGTTCGAATGATGTCTGTGAGTATAACAAAACTCATATGGCAGGCAAAAACCTGAGAAAAATCCAACCAGGAAGTGGGAAATCTGAGGTTTGTAGTTTTTCAAAGCTTGGCCTACCGAATACACAGTTGGATATGGATAAAGTTGCACTTCCTACAGCTTCCACTAGATGTCAACCATCTTTAGAAACTTGAATGAGGATTCTATTATAAAGGAGGGGCTCATGAGACCTGTTTGAGTCAGTGGTCTGGCAGTGACTCAGGCTCGTGACGTGCGCTCCCGACAGAATTATCTCTCGTTCCAGTGCTTTTCTTTAGACATAGGAATTCTCCGATTGGAAGCTTATTGATGTTTTATGTTAAAAACATCCTAAAGATTGATTCCATACATCGGTTGACTTGTTTCTACGACCTGTAACGGAACCTTTCAAGTTTTTGTCTGGACGAAGTGCTTGCGCCTCATGAAGATGGATTACTGGGCTGAACACACTAACAATAAGTGGATATTTGGACATAAATGATGAACTTTATGGAACTTTATGGAACAAATCAGTCATTTATTGTCGAACTGGGATTCCTGGGAGTGCCTTCTGATGAAGGTCACCAAAGGTAAGTGAATATTTATGGTGTTATTTCTAACTTCTGTTGACTCCAAAATGGCAGATATTTCTCTGGCTGGTTTGGGCTCTGAGCCCCGTTCTCAGATTATGCTTTTTCTGTAAAGTATTTTTGAAATCTGACACAGCAGTTGCATTAAGGAGCAGTCTATCTTTCATTCTGTGAATAACAATTGTATCTTTTATCAATGTTTATTATGAGTATTTCTGCAAAATCATCTGATGTTTTGGAATCAAAACATTACTGCACGTAACGCACCAAAGTAAACTGATATTTTTGGATATAAATATGCACATTATCGAACAAAACATACATGTATTGTGTAACAGGATGTCCTATGAGTGTCATCTGATCAAGATCATCAAAGGTTAGTGATTAATTTGATCTATATTTCTGCTTTATGTGACTGCTATCTTTGGATGGAAGAATGGCTGTGTTTTTTTGACTTGGCGATGATCTGACATAATCATATGTTGTGCTTTCGCTGTAATGAATTTTTGAAATCGGACATGATAGGTAGATTAACAAGAAGTTTTGTCTTTCATTTGCTGTATTGGAGTTGTTAATGTGTGAAAGTTACATATTTCTAAAAAATATTTTTGAGGGCCTATGAAGGCCTATGAAGGACAACTCAGAGTATAATATTTTGTTTTTCTGAAATAGACTACATGTTTCTTTAGACCTGTATAAAATAAATCATGGCTTTATTGTGATGATGTAGACTATATTACATGGATTTATTCGACTTTTTAAAATGTAGATGTTCCAAAGGTCTGCATCGATGTGTGGAAGCCAAGAGATGCTAAATGTGTTCATGTGAATTAACAGTCAATTACCGTGAGACCGGCAGTTATTATCTTGACAATCACCGGATGAAAAAAAGCCATGACCGCAACAGTCCTAGCCATGATTGCATGGAACTCCCTTCCACCTCATATAGCACTAGGGAACAGCAAACCTGGTTCAATAAACAAATAGTGCAACACTTCACGGCACAACGCCTCTCCCCCTTGGTACCAAACATACGCTCGGACACGGAGACGAACAGTGTGGTCAGGAAGATATAGCAATGATAAGCTGAGTTGAGCCGAGTTTGGGCAGCCCTGCTCGGGGCTATGAACTTCTGAAGTCTTGTGCATCACTAATATCAATCTCATTTATATGGCACCTCGACCTTATCCAGTGGGAGTGGACAGATTGTATACGGGCTTTTATAGAAGAGGCACACTAAGAATACAACTTTAAATGGGTCAGCATGTGGGTCTATATTTAGAGCAAAGCAGTTCACACTTCAAATACCCTTTATTGCCTCTATCATGGGTCATTATTCCTGAATGATATCGGAATCTTTTTGCAGCGGCCAAGTCAGGAAATGATAATAAACTCCTACAGTCTAGACATAAATTTCACATAATGAGTTCATAACTGTCAGGGAGATGTGACAGTTCTGGCCT
Source organism: Oncorhynchus gorbuscha (assembly GCF_021184085.1). Taxonomy (NCBI): domain Eukaryota; kingdom Metazoa; phylum Chordata; class Actinopteri; order Salmoniformes; family Salmonidae; genus Oncorhynchus; species Oncorhynchus gorbuscha. The sequence goes on along the minus strand of NC_060183.1, from coordinate 15,638,034 downwards.
AACCTCATCCGAGATCAGATATTCTCTCACACTTACCTTAAGTAATGTTGATTGTGTGATTACTATTTCTCAAAACATTTTTTTTTTAAAGATCCTTGTCAAAATTCTTAACGGTCTGACACTTGAATCTAACACTTGCGAGAGCAGACTCATAAACTTCAGACATAACTGTCTATCTATATCTGTGGCGATTATAGCCATGGCCTCATAACCATGGGTTCACATGAATGACTATTAGGAGAGTCAAGGGATGCCAAGTCATGCTCTGATGAAACATTTACCAGCAATGAGTCGATATTTCACCATCAATATAATGTTGAATTACTGGTAGGAGCTGGAAGGGAAGATAATGAGTTGTGTGGTAGAAAGGGGGAGCAGTGGACAGGAAATGGGGGGCACATGGGAGAGTGAGTATTCTGTTTTGGAATACTAGTCCGCCTCACCTCATCTCAGCACCCAAATGGCCCAGACAAATGCTTTTCAGCACTGTTGCCTGCTGGGAGGGAAAAGCCCCAGATTCATCACTCCTCATATAGGGCTCAGATGTGTCACATTTAAATGTCTGGTCTTCCAACCTGCCACCTCTCACTGAAATGCTGTGTGGTAATCAGACCCCTCTTCAGCCCTCGGATGGTTTCAGGTGCTTCGGAAAAAGATGGCTAAAAACAGCACAGAAGGACACTTAATGATAAAAACCTGCTCACCCTAAAAGGGAAAGATTACGCATTTTAAGGGCAATAATGATTAGTCATCATAATCTGGTTATTTTTTTCTATCCAGATATTTGTCTACTACTCTGAGATAAGAGGAGGCCTCAGATAGGATTTCAAGGTTTAGCTGTCAGTCATTTATTATTTCTTTAATCTTTAATATTATGACATTTTGACAGTTGCCAACTCCCTGATAAAGTTTAATTAAGTGTAGGGTTTAAATACTAACTCAAGGAAACCATGGAAGATTGCATCTTTAAAAAAAAAAACACTGATTTACCATGCCTTGTCAGGTAACTAAATTACATTTCAGACATCCAGTCATCCTTGTTTACCTTGACAGTATCCTTGATAAGTATATATACCCTTCGGAACAGCTAACATCTATCATATCTCGTCTGTGACAGAAAACTGAAGATTACCTTTTGAATGTTCAAAGTGTGGGCCGGCAGACATTATATTGTTGCCTTCCAAAAGAACAGATATAAAGCTTTCATTCAAACTACTATATTTCTTTTGGACAATCAGATCTTTTGATTGTTCTAAAGCATTTCCTCCGTCAAACTGAGACAAGCATGTCTGCTCTCCTCCCATGCGTCTCACTATTGTGAGAGATTTCATCAGAATGATTCAAACCTCTAAAGCATACATAGACTATGTATAGATTCATAATAATAACAATCTATTCTATAGAGTGAGTACTCTGAGATGGATGTTACGTTAACACTGAAGTTGTTTGGGGAGGGTGAAGTACTATTCAAAGACAGTTTTGTCCCAGTAGCGGAAGCCATCTTTTAACCTATTTTTAACATGGTACAGAAAACCTACTTAGTGTGATTCATTTGGAACCAAAATGGGAGATACCACGCTTTTGCTTTGCTCAATTACAATGCTGTGGCTCAACCAGCACAAAATGAACAGGGGATTATGTTTGATGTTATTCAAACATTGTCTCAAATTCATCAAATTGTCTCACTCTGCTCAAAGCTTTTTTCCGAGATAGATTTTTGTGACAGATTAGTGGTGATTTGCTGCCCTCCTGTGTCTCATGTATTAATAATGCTGAACTCAGTGAACATTTGTAACAATAGCAGCCTGGCTAAGTCCCAATAATCTCTCCTTCCTCCTGAAGTGTGCACTCGTTGACTGCTCCCCACAAATGTAAAAGCATTGGATTGGCGTAGGCATGGGCTGTTTTCCGTCATTTGTGTTTTAGGAGAGATCTTTGGGATACAACTATAAGTTAATGTAACCTGGGTGTTTTAGGAGATATCATTGGGATACAACTATAAGTTAATGTAACCTGGGTGTTTTAGGAGATATCATTGGGATACAACCATAAGTTATTGTAACCTATGTGTTTTTGGAGAGATCATTGAGATACAACCATAAGTTATTGTAACCTATGTGTTTTTGGAGAGATCATTGAGATACAACCATAACCTTTTTTACTGTAACCTATGTGTTTTTTGGAGAGATCATTGATACAATGCTGTGGCTCAACCAGCACAAAATGAACAGGGGATTATGTTTGATTTATTCAAACATTGTAACCTATGTGTTTTTGGAGAGATCAGATTAGAGATATTAATAATGCTGAACTCAGTGAACATTTGTAACAATAGCAGCCTGGCTAAGTCCCAATATAAGTTATTGGGATACAACTATAAGTTAATGTAACCTGGGTGTTTTAGGACCAACCATATGTAACCTATGTGTTTTTGGAGAGATCATTGAGATACAACCATAAACCTATGTTTTTTGGAGAGATCATTGAGATACAACCATAAGTTATGTAACCTATGTTTTTGGAGAGATCATTGAGATACAACCATAAGTTATTGTAACCTATGTGTTTTAGGAGAGATCATTGAGATACAACCATAAGTTATTGTAACCTATGTGTTTTTGGAGAGATCATTGAGATACAACCATAAGTTATTGTAACCTATGTGTTTTTGGAGAGATCATTGAGATACAACCATAAGTTATTGTAACCTATGTGTTTTAGGAGAGATCATTGAGATACAACCATAAGTTATTGTAACCTATGTGTTTTAGGTAGTCAATGATTAATGTGACTCTTCACTCTCTTCACTTTCAGTTCATTTAAGCACTTGATTGGGGGCCTCGAGGATGTCTCAAACAAAGGCTATGAGGATGCAGGGGCCAAAGCCAAGTAAGTATCTCACTCTTCACATACAGTTCCCTACATGCATCCGATGTCCAAAATTGTGCATCGTCTACATACAGGGCATCATTAGCGTCACACATATTCCCGTTTCCTTATACACCCACACATACATATACACTAGATACTGTATACATATATACATGTAACTAACACCCCTCAAGCACACCTCATTACAACAATACCCTTCAGCCCCAAACACACACCTCATTAACACTAAACTCCCCTAGCCATTGCAAAACCAGATGAGGTTGTAGTCCGATGCTTGGAGTTAATTAGTCTTGTTTCATCTGTCTTGCCGTTCCTCTGACCTCTTCCTGGATATAATTATCTCTGCTGCACCGGCTTTCCATAAAGAAAAACTTCATCCAGCCCAACGACTTTAGTTACATGTGAATCCTACCCCAGTCCCTGCTACAATTGTTGAGCTCTGGAGTTTAGAATGCTTTCTTGATTTCCTGATTGGTGGGGAAATGAGGAATATGAGGAATCCAACCGATAATAGGTGATTCAGTTATAGTGGTCTTGTCTTCAGCTTGTCATTTTAATTAGAGAAGACACATTGGGTTTGTATTTCGCTGAACTTAGAACATATTGTAGTTGGTTAGTAAGCAGGCTAACGATACATGCTGCTCTTGAAAACTGATTTGTGTCACGGGCACATATTGTTCTCATAACAGAGTTTGGAAACATTCCGCTCTCCTGTTTTTGCTGCTGAAGTATGTCAAGCAACAAACTGCATGTTCTTTGAGATAATATTAACCATTGTTTTCATCAACTCAAAGCAGATAGGTATTGAACAACTCCTATGTTAAATGGCGTGCAATTAAATCCCATGTTTGTCATTGACGTGGGTAATAACTGTCTGTATGAGGGTGCTCACTCACAAACGTACAGCCCAGATAACACATCATGGTGACAGAGTAGTCGGTCGTCTGGTCAGTCGTCTGGCCCCAAGAGCCATGGGAAGCCCATCTGTCCCTAGAGCCATGGGGAGCCCATCTGTCCCTAGAGCCATGGGGAGCCCATCTGTCCCTAGAGCCATGGGGAGCCCATCTGTCCCTAGAGCCATGGGGAGCCCATCTGTCCATAGAGCCATGAGGAGCCAATCTGTCCCTAGAGCCATGGGGAGCCAATCTGTCCCTAGAGCCATGGGACATCTGTCCATGAGCCATGAGCCCACCTGAGCCATCCTGTCCCTCGAGCCATGAGAGCCCATCTGTCCCTAAGATCCATGGACATCTGTCCCTAGCATAGAGCATCTGTCCCTAGCCTAGAGCCATGAAGAGGACATCTGTCCCTAGCCTAGAGCCATGAAGAGGACATCTGTCCCTAGAGCCGTGAGGAGCCCATCTGTCACTAGCCATATATGCAGCGGTGTCCTCCATTGTCAGGGGGCCTGGTGTGTGTGTCTCAGATAGCATTTCATTTGGCTGTATTTTATGTTGGTGTACTACAGTCCCTATGTATGTATTATTCCCATGCCTTCTTCTGCATAACATAGAGACGTGACTCACTATGATGGGTACAATGAATTTGCATTGTGAAGCTCTTTCAATACTACTTTATATCATTTGAAAATTATGCAAGTACCCCCTCTAGTGGTCAGTGATCCTTAGTACAGGAGCTGATTAATTGACTTCAAAGCCAGCTGTTCACAGTCACAAATGGCCAAGTCCTAAATTGAGATACATTATTATTGGTAATGAAACAGGCCGTAGACCTGTGTGCTCACCCCTCAAGATACTTTTGTGGTTCCTCCATCATCTCTAACAACAAGTGGGGGGGTTGGATGAACACCGGAAATAAGGTCTGTGGTAAACACAGGTTTAGGTCTTATAGGTCTTATAGGTTTTGTTCTATGAGATAATCTTCATCAGATTACATTAATTCTGGTGAATTTTTAAGCATTTACAGTGCCTTCGGAAAGTATTCAGACCCTCTTGAATTTTTCCACATTTTGTTACGTTACAGCCTTATTCTAAAATGTATTAAATTGTGCTTCTCCCCTTATCACTCTACACACAATACCCCATAATAACAAATAAAAAACGTAATTTTTTATACATTTTTGCTAATTGATATTTTTAAAAATCACATTTATATAAGTATTCAGACCCTTTACTCAGTACTTTGTTCAAGCACCTTAGGCAGCAATTACAGCCTCGAGTATTCTTGGGTATGACGCTACAAGCTTGGGACACCTGTATTTGGGGAGTTTTTCAGACTCTTTTCTGCAGATCCTCTTAAGCTCTGTCAGGTTGCTGCACAGATGTTCGATCGGCTTCAAGTCCGGGCTCTGGCTAGGCCACTCAAGGACATTCAGAGACTTGCCCCGAAGCCACTCCTGCATTGTCTTGGCTGTGTGTTTAGGGTCATTGTCCTGTTGGAAGGTGAACCTTCGCCCCAGTCTGAGGTTCTGAGCGCTCTGGAGCAGGTTTTCATCAAGGATCTCTCTGTACTTTGCTCCGTTCATCTTTGCCTCGATCCTGACTAGTCTCCCAGTCCCTGCCGCTGAATAACATCCCCACAGCATGATATTGCCACTACCATGCTTCACCATGGGGATGGAGACAGGTTTCCTCCAGAATGTGACGCTTGGCATTCGGGCCAAAAAGAGTTTAATCTTGGCTTCATCAGACCAGGGAATCTGGTTTCTCATGGTCTGAGAGTCTTTAGGTGCCTTTTGGCAAACTCCAAGCGGGCTGTCATGTACCTTTTACTGAAGAGTGACTTGCGCCTGGCCATTCTACCATAAAGGCCTGATTGGTGGAATGCTGCAAAGATGGTTGTCCTTCTGGAAAGTTATCCCATCTCCACAGAGGAACTCTGGAGCTCTGCCACCATTGGGTTCTTGTTCACCTCCTTGACATAGACCCTTCTCCCCCGATTGCTCAATTTGGCCAGCAGCCAGCTCTATGAAGAGTCTTGGTGGTTCCAAACGTCTTTCATTTACGAAGGATGGAGGCCACTGTGTTCTTGGGGACCTTCAATGCTGCAAAAATGTTTTGGTACCCTTCCCCAGATCTGTGCCTTGACACAATCCTGTCTTGGAGCTCTACGGACAATTCCTTCGACCTCATTGCTTGGATTTTGCTCTGACATGGACTGTCTACTGTGGGACTTTATATAGACAGGCTTGTGCCTTTCCAAATCATGTCCAATCAATTGAATTTACCACCGGTGGACTCTCAAGGATGATCAATGGAAACAGGATGTACCTGAGCTTAATTTTGAGTCTCATAGCAAAGGGTCTGAATACTTATTGTAAATAAGGTATTTCTGGTTTTTGTTTAAAATAATTGTGCAAAAATGTCTAAAAACTTGTTTGCACTTTGTCATTATTGAGTGTTGTGTGTAGATTGATGAGTAAATTGTTTTATTGAATCCATTTTAGAATAAGGCTGTAACATGAAAAAATGTGGGAAAAGTAAAGGGGTTTTAATACTTTCCGAATGCACTGTATGTAATCATGTACATAAAACACAGAAAGGCCACATAAAGGCCACTGGTATTATCTTATAGAACAAAACGTATCAGATCTCATAAGCCTTTGTTTACCACAGACCTTATTTTCAGCGTTTATCCCAAAACCCCATTCTTTCCCCATTCATTTTCCCCTATAGGAATGGATGAACGAACCAGAGGTAAGTCATTTCCTGATTTTTAGGACTACAAGCTGGCGAGCTCTATAGAGACAGACAGGACTCTCATAGCTTCATCAGTCATGGGATGGAGTATAGAGAACACATCATTTTAGTATGCGGTTGGGTCAATTAAATATACAGCTCCCACAATAAGGTGTCTGCAATGACTAAGTAAACAGACCAGACTCCATTTGTGTCCATGGAGTCTAATAACATTCATTAGTTAGTAAGATACCTGTAGGCCTAGTTGTTAAAATGGGCTTTGTGGTGTTTCTGGGAAAACAAACTCTATTTTAGGTTTTCTGATCTACACATGAAAAATAAGCATTATCTGAAAGGAAATACAAACAGGAAAGGAAATCTATAATTGTCACTCTTTTTGGAAATAAAGTTATGATTTATTTCCACAAATATATCCAATTTGCAGTGGTGCTAGCTAGTATTTCCCGTGTTGAATTAGCCCAATTCTTAATTCTTAATAATTCCCCATTTCTCCTACTCACAAATCCCACAAATCAGCCAGGCTAGACCATCTGGATCCTTTCTTTCTAAAATGATCTGCCGAAATTGTTGCAACCCCTATTACTAGCCTGTTCAAACACTCTCTTTCGTGTCGTCTGAGATTCCCAAAGATTGGAAAGCAGCTGCAGTCATCCCCCTCTTCAAAGGGGGACACACTCTTGACCCAAACTGCTACAGACCTATATCTATCCTACCCTGCCTTTCTAAGGTCTTCGAAAGCCAAGTCAACACACAGATCTGTTATGCAGGTGAATGAGGACCCAAAAGCGACTTGGCGAAAACAGAGTCTTTATTCCAGTTAAAGGAAATAGCAATACTCCTAGACAAATCGGAGCGGTAATAAAGCATAAAAAACAATTCCACTCGTAATCACGAGAACTGACTGGAGACTCGATAATAAACTGCAGGTTGCCTCGGGAAGGCACTTGACCGTAGCAGACTCAGACACCTGCTCACCACGCAGCATCTGAGGGAAACACGACACGACAGGGCGATACAAAGACACAGCACGGTGAACAATATACAAGGATCCGACAGGGCAGAAACGGAAAACAAGGGGAGAAATAGGGACTCTAATCAGGGGAAAAGATAGGGAACAGGTGTGGGAAGACTAAATGATTGATTAGGGGAATAGGAACAGCTGGGAGCAGGAACGGAACGATAGAGAGAAGAGAGAGAGGGAGGGAGAGAGAAAAAGGGGAACGAACCTAAAAAGACCAGCAGGGGGAAAACGAACAGAAGGAAAAGCAAAATGTCAAGACAATATAAGACAAAACATGACAAGATCACCGACCATTTTGAATCCCACCGTACCTTCTCTGCTATGAATCTGGTTTCAGAGCTGGTCATGGGTGTACCTCAGACACGCTCAAGGTTCTAAACGATATCTTTATCGCCATCGATAAGAGACATTACTGTGCAGCCGTATTCATTGACCTGGCCAAGGCTTTCGACTCTGTAAATCACCACATCCTCATCGGCAGACTCAACAGCCTTGGTTTCTCAAATGATTGCCTCGCCTGGTTCACCAAATACTTCTCCAACAGAGTTCAGTGTTCTAAATCCGAGGGCCTGTTGTCCGGTCCTCTGGCAGTCTCTATGGGGGTGCCACAAGGTTAAATTCTTGGGCCGATTCTCTTCTCTGTATATATTAATGATGTCGCTCTTGCTGCTGGTGAGTCTCTGATTCACCTCTACGCAGACGACACCATTCTGTGTACTTCTGGCCCTTCTTTGGACACTGTGTTAATTAAAAACCCTGGCTTGTCCCTGGCTTTCTCCCATCAATCAACCCGTTGATCAGGGTCCCAAGCCTTCTGCTGGCTCTGTGTCCCTGGCTTTCTCCCATCAATCAACCTGTTGATCAGGGTCCCAAGCCTTCTACTGGCTCTGTGTCCCTGGCTTTCTCCCATCAATCAACCCGTTGATCAGGGTCCCAAGCCTTCTGCTGGCTCTGTGTCCCTGGCTTTCTCCCATCAATCAACCTGTTGATCAGGGTCCCAAGCCTTCTACTGGCTCTGTGTCCCTGGCTTTCACTCTCTCTCTCTTGACCCTTAGCCAGAAGGGCCTGCTCTATGCAGAGGGCAGGTTGCGTCCACCACCATAAAGGTCTCGCACGCCAAAGGTGACACCACACGGTGGCGGGGGGGTCTAGAAAATCTTGCGGGGTTCAGGCTGGTATACTCTGCCCCCCTACCTCCCTCCTCTGTGTCCCTAAGGTTCCCTATGTTCCTATGTTCCCTGGCTGTAACCTCCCCGGGCTCTCCTTTTTCTGCCTCCCCAGGTGGAACAGGTTCTATATTTGTAAACATTAGAGGGTGGGAGTGCTCCGGGACAGCTGTTTCAACTCGGTTCCTCTAAAGTACTGGAGGCCGGTGAGGGGAGGATATAATAATTTCTGCAATGGAGTGAATGGAATGGTATCAAACACATGGAAACGTGTTTGATACCATTCTATTTACTTCGTTGCAGCATTACTATAAGCCCATCCTCCCAGATTAAGGTGTCACCAGCCACCTGTGTTCTAAACACGTATTGGTTTTCTGAGGCGATTCAGTAGTAGGGGTATAAACAGCTTCTATATGTGGCAACAGGGAAGCCCGGCCAGAAGCACTGACCTTGCGGTTTTCACGTGTGTGATAGAGAGCTCTTGAACTCAATTCAGTCTCCCTGTTTTGTTGTAGAGGTGTTTTCTACTGTCTCTTAATGTTTCTGGTTTTCTGAGGCGATTCAGTGGTAGGGGTATAAACAGCTTCTATATGTGGCAACAGGGAAGCCCGGCCAGAAGCGCTGAACTTATTTCATAATCACATTATTTAAGAGAGAGGTACTTAAAAATTGCACTGTTGGTTAGGGACTGTAAGTAAACATTTCACTGTAGGGTCTACACCTGTTGTATTCGGTGCACGTGACGAATAAACGTTGATTTGATTTTTTCTTCATAAAGTCACATTTCAAATTCTTGATCAAGTCATTGACATTATCTGTAATGCTATTGGTAAATCAAGGGAGCATGTTACCTGTTGAAAGAATCTTGAAAGAATCTTGAAAGACACTTATGAAAGAGGAGTTTATTTTTGTATTTGACCTTTAGTCCCAGCCTAGGCAATGTCTCTTTGTGCCAGTGCAGTGGAGTCATGTGGTAAAATCCTGACATGAGATATTATGGGTAACTCAGACTTGAATGTAACCCCTGTTTTTGTGGACATGAGTTATGTGAGGCGATCCCTCCCATAGATCACGATCCTTGCTGTCTGGGATCCTTGGTACGTCCCAACCCTATTTAAAGTTTAAAAATAGTTAAGGTAAGGGTTAAAGCTACAGTCTTAGGAAAAAGGGTTTTTCAGCTGTGCCCATAGGCTGTGCCCCTCTGTGGAAAGTGTTCTACATGGAACCCAAAAGGGCTCTACCTAGAACCAAAAGAGTTCTACCTGGAACCAAAAAGGATTCTTTAAAGGGTTCTCCTATGGGGCTGGCCAAAGAACCCTTTTTTGGAACCCTTTTTTCATCAGAGTGTAACCTTAACCCTTACCTTAACCATTTTCCACTTTAGATAGCACCTTTTTTCCTCAGAGTGTAACCTTAACCCTTACCTTAACCATTTTCCACTTTAGATAGCACCTTTTTTCCTCAGTGTAACCTTAACCCTTACCTTAACCATTTTCCACTTTAGATAGCACCTTTTTTCCTCAGTGTAACCTTAACCCTTACCTTAACCATTTTCCACTTTAGATAGCACCTTTTTCCTCAGAGTGTAACCTTAACCCTTACCTTAACCATTTTCCACTTTAGATAGCACCTTTTTTCCTCAGAACCTTAACCCTTACCTTAACCATTTTCCACTTTAGATAGCACCTAAACCTAACCCTTACCTTAACCATTTTCCACTTTAGATAGCACCTTTTTCCTCAGAGTGTGACCTTAACCCTTACCTTAACCATTTTCCACTTTACAGAGCACCTTTTTTCCCTAAGAGTGTAGCGTTAGGGTTAGGTAAAGGTTAAGCTTAGGGTAGATCACCAGGTGCCATATGCCATTGCAGGGAAAAAGCTGAGATCGGTGGCAGCTCAGCGCTGTAGTAGAGCATTTCTGTTTGATTGTTAGACCTAGTGCTTGGCTCTGAGAATGGAGTCAGGAACCAGGAACATCCCAAATACAAGGCCATGACATTTACGGCAACACGATCACAACACAGCTGCACAAATATGGAGCTGTATAGCAGCTGTACTAGTGTATTCAACCAACAGTTCAATAGAAGTTTAATAGAAAATCGGGCAGTAGCTAAATTCAATTCAAGCTAAAATTACGAGTACATGGTGGGAGTCAAATAGTTTGAGATCATCAAAGGCTGCACGATTGATCAACACATGCATTACTTACAATACAAGATACAAGGTAGCCTGAATTAACGAAACACAATGTGACAAGGATAACACTGTGTTGAACTGACCCAGGCTTGAGTTGTCAGGTCCGCAGATCAAGGGGGCGTAATCGGGTCAAAATGCTGCATTGTACGTTCACACCTGGCAGCTGGTTTCAATAAGGATGTTTTTTTTGTCGTCTCTGCCCATGTGGTCGCTCTATTGTGAACCATGTGGGGGTCAAACCCCTATGGGTCGGTCTTAGTTGTGCATTGACCCCTGAGGTAAGCGGCCTCATCCAGCCACAGGTTCGGACTTAGCGTATATTTTGACAGCTGCCACGGCAGCAATAGTGTAGTGAACATGTCAGAATGGAGGAATGCGACTGTTGTGTTGTGATCACACTTTTCAGCAGCAGGTCAGGTATTTTGAGGGGCAAGGGGGCAGTAGCCTAGATACATTGAATTGGATAGGAAAAAATAAAAAATAAAAATAAAAAACAAGTATTCATGTCTCATAACAGGACATTGTGTGGCTTTAGTATCCATATGATGAAATGTTGTGGTTTGAAGACATGTCTTTTCTAGCACCCGGAAAGGATTGTAGTCTATATGGCGTTGTGTAAAGGGTTGTCTTAGATCAGGAGGCTTCAAGTGCCCCATAAGGGCAGTGAAAAAATATCCATATGGTTTGAGAGTCTAGAATTCAATCTTGTGTCTATGTTCACCATCTTGATTTAAGAGAAGATCACTGTTAACCTAAACCTCGTCACAGCTTTATCAAAGTCATGGGCTACCCTGGGACAGCAGAATGTGACTGACTGACGACGTTGTGGAGATTCACCACACCGCTGAGGCCCCTCTCAGTCCTGTCCACCGAAGACATCACTCAGCATAGCTTCTGTCAGCAGCCCACCAATTACATCATGTGACACCCCACCCGTAACCTTTTACCACTTAAGGCCTCGAGAGAGTTGAGTGGCGGAATGGACTCCACAACAAGTCAGGTGGCCACATTTGGGGGGGGGGGTAAAAAAATGTTACTATATAAACAGAAAAGAAAAACCCTAGGATTCACACAGATTTGAAATACGACACATTCTATTAGAACTATAAAAATACAATTTGCATGAGTTGAGCATTTAATTAGACATTGACTAGATATTTGGTCCTGTAAAAGTTTGAAATTATTGGGTGGCCTTCGGTAAGGCCTTTATACCGTCTACACAGCCTCAGTTGAGAGTCGACCTATAAGCCCTGAACCTATTGTTCGGCATAAAGACTAGTGTTTCAATAGTGGGTCACCATTCCGATGAGCGGTCAGCCCATGTGCGTTTGGTTGACATTGGCCTCAGTAACGGCTTACGTCTGGCAAGGCACCCAACCCGTGTTGAGATGCAAGACTTTTTCCATTTCTGATTCCAATAGCTCATAAAAAGCTAAGTGGCACTTGTTGTGTGAAGACTGAGGGCCAACTCAGGTTGATGTGTTGGTGTGTGGATGGTGTGATTCATCCCTCGATGCAGCCCCCTCCCAGGCCCCCATCATGTTCCTCTCTTATTGGCTGGTGTCAGGTTCTACACACTGCCAGGGAGTGTGAAGATGTCATCACTTTCCTAGAAGCTTGTCACAGAAGTGGCTAGTAGCCAGTAACCACTCCACTCTTCCCCTGTCTCTTGGGACTCACTTACCACCAGCATCATGTGATACAGTGGGTGTGTGTTGAGGTTATACTACTAAAATGACATGGGTCCTCCCTGTTTTGATCACTTCAAACTCACATTGAAGATGGGAGATAATTCCCAGCATAAAATGGGACAATTGAAGCCGGCACTTAGTCACATTCCCAACAGATCCAGGGGATCACTCAGGAGCTCAAATGTCTGTTCACTGCAGGGAAACAACCTGATAGCCCCTGTTCACAGGATATTTTCAGGCCTTCTTCCAGGCATGTATATCTGGTACATTTTCCATACAACCACACAAGATTATTATACAATATTAGGAAAAAGGATTACCAAAGGGTTATTTGGCTATCCCCATAGGAGTTCCAGGTAGAACCATTTGGGTTCCATGTTCCCTCTGTGGAAAGGGTTCTACATGGAACCCAAAAGGATTTTACCTGGAACCAAACGGGTTCTACCTGGAACCAAATAGGGTTATTCAAAGGGAACTCCTATGTGAACAGCCAAAGAACCATTTTAGGTTCTAGATAGCACCTTTTTTTACCAAGAGTGAAGGAGTGAATAATTGATTATTCACTCATTCACCAATTAGCTGAATTGAAGACCATCCTTCATGATTGTCATTAACAACCAAGTTGGTTCAAACTAATCGGGAAATCAGGAAAATGTCTCTCTCCACATCAGATCAGTGAGGGACCAAATCCTGTCCATAGTGGTTTTCTATGGAGATGTGATCAGCAGCTGAAGTTTATTAGTGAGGTGTAAGGCCTTGCAGATGATGGAGGCTCAGTTTGGCAGCAGGGAAAGGTGTGAGAGCCTTGGTAACTGGGTGAACCTCAAGCAATGTCCACGTGCTAAAAATACCAGTGGGATCAGCCAGGCAGTATTAGTAGTCACTGGTACTTGGAGCTGAGAACATTTGGCTTTTTGTTTTGGCATGGACACACACCTTAGTCGCTCGCTGTCCTGCAGTCTGGTTTCAAGGCTTTAGTCTCTTCTTAACTTGTGGTCTAAGAAGGTGTACTGTAACGTCCGTTGCCCGTCTGCAGAGCACACGTTTTTTCAGTGTTGGATTCAACTTTCTTGGATTTAACTTTTAGAGGGATACCTCTACCAGAAGTCTATGTCTGTCTATTTCCTTTGTTTTGTTTGCAATACTCCTGGTTGTTACTTCAAAGTACGGATGTCTACCTTGAAGGTTGTAATTGTTGGACTCTGAAATCAACACCCAGAGGACTGAGGAAGCCTAGACAGACTGAGATACATGCAGACAGAATCTGAAGACCTGGCCAATACACCAATCTTCCACATACAGATAAAGCTATATTCGAACCCTCGAAATGTGAACTGGAAATGGCACCTTAACTCCACTTTCGAGAAAGAACTCATACAGATGCTGTGTAGAACGTGTTTGTGAAGCAACATAACATCTTTGTCCTGCAAGGCAGATCATTTCTTTCTATTGACCATATCGTTGACTTTTGTCAGAGGGGTCCAATTGATTGTTTTTCAGTACTTTACTTGGTCAGACCAAAGTGAGGACAAGATGCGTGAGTTGATGATACCTTTCCCAGTGCGGAAAGAGAGGGAGCGCCAGAACAGTCTCCCGGCTCCATCCCCGCCACTGTCATTCCCAATCACCTCCTACTCCATCAAGACTTCTAAGAAGTTTCCCTTTTTCCACTTCAAAAAATTCAGATACGAAGCGGAGAACGCCTTCTTCTGTAACCTGAAGCTGGTGGACTTCAACATCATTGACACGTTGGGGGTCGGAGGTTTCGGACGAGTGGAGCTGGTAGGATGTTTAAATAAAGTATGTATTGTCTATAATGTATCTCTCTCTCTCTGTCTCTCTCTCTCCCTCCCTTTCTCTCTTTGTACGCTGTTACACTTCCAATGTCTTGTCCTACAGTGTCAACTGGGTAGACTGAATAGACACGGTTGCTCATCGATGATAATGTTACTTTTTCCATGATGGTAAAACTGCTAGGATGTTCTTAAGGGTAAACACGATTACTGCCAATGATTTAATTTCAAGGGAACGTCATTCGGTGCAGACACCTTTTTGAATCTATCGAAGGCCTGATTTGTGGAGCTCTACATTTCCAAACCGTGCCAGAGGCACATGTCTTATTTCATTTTAAACCATTGGCAGGAAATAAAGAGGGAAGTTTGAATGTAATTGAGTGACATCAGATAGCATAGGAAAGACCAGTGGGTCTTCTTGTTCTATCATGGAGCAGTCTCAGCCAGCTCAGGTCCAGAATGTCTATTCAAAGTAACTTTCCACTATAAGGGCAGAAGAGGTAATGGAGCCCTGCCTTGTGACCCATGCAGGATGGCATTTATTGGGATGACTCATGTACTGGAGGCAGCTCTGCAGGGTAGTCTCTAGCTGGCACAGCCACAAAGTCATAAATTCTGATTTTAAACCCAACTCTAACCTTAACCTTAACTACAGGGTTAACCTTATGCCTAACTCTAACCTTAAATTAAGACCAAAAAGCTAATTGTATTTTTATGCATTTTTACGATTCCGACAATTTTGACTTTGCAGCTTGCGCATTAGTGGAAATAGCTCAGCTCTGCCTCCAGAACAAGAATCATCCCAATAAACGCCAACCTGCATGACCCACAGTGTCACATAGCAAATTAGTTCTCAGAAACATTCCAACTTCAGCCTGCTTGAATATGTATTATAGGCATAATATATTTGTGATGTTTACTAACACCAAATGTGGGCCAAGACATCAATTATGTCTAGTTATAACATTGA
Organism: Oncorhynchus gorbuscha; assembly: GCF_021184085.1. Taxonomy (NCBI): domain Eukaryota; kingdom Metazoa; phylum Chordata; class Actinopteri; order Salmoniformes; family Salmonidae; genus Oncorhynchus; species Oncorhynchus gorbuscha. Next base: position 15,622,644 of record NC_060183.1, on the reverse strand, counting down.
TTGGCTTATAATTAAGCAATAAGCCCCGAGGAGGTGTGGTATATGGCCAATATACCATGGCTGTCAGACAATCAGCAATCAGGGCTCGAACCACCCAGTTTATAATTACACACAAAAAATCCACACAATTTATATTTTGAATGAATATTAATATATTTTGAATGAAATGCAGAATCATTATTTGTCAGTAAAAAATGTAAATAAACTTAAACAGCTGACACAGCCACAGTAATAAAATCTGATTTTAAACCATACACATGAAAGCATGTAAACAGACAGAGAAAAGTTGAGAGGGAGAGATCAGGTGAGCGCTAGCATGGCACAATGTGGACCAGCGGGGTCTCTGAGAGTTAAGGCAAAGGAAAAGCCCAGCTTTTCCTAAAGAGGAATCCCCTGCCCTATTTTAGGCAATGTGGCAACCTCAGTAAAATCAAGTGGCCTTTCTCCTGCCCCCAGGCATCGTGTTCACTGCCCTGGGATTGAATGACAGCCCGGGTATTGAATGATTCCGGACATGTAGGTGCTCCCTGAGATACGCAATGTGAAGAATGTCTGTTCCCGGTTAAACTATTTCCAAGTGGTCAGGCGTCACGAATAGACCCATGACGCATCTGCTATTACTGGGCCCCTATAGGACAAGTGTTAAAATGGCTGAACTAAGACTTGCTCTTCACAGCCAGTACTTGTTTACAACGCAGATGTTGTTCAATTTGCTTTTAGTGGTCGTTGACCTTGAGATGCTCAATTACCTTGCATCGCCTGTGTCCTTCTACAGGTGCAGCTCAAAAGTGACGAGATCAAAACGTTTGCGATGAAGATCCTGAAGAAGAGGCACATCGTGGACACGCGGCAACAGGAGCACATCCGCTCCGAGAAGCAGATCATGCAGGAGGCCCACTCGGACTTCATTGTCAGGTCACTATAGATACAGTCAGATACTAGCTAGATGTAGAGAGGTTGCGCAATCTCAGCCAGGTATCTCTCCTGGTATCTTTACCCATAGACTGCTTCATTATCAGTGGTGGAAAAAGTACTCAATTGTTATACTTGAGTAAAAGTAAAGATACCTTAATAGAAAATTACTCAAGCAAAAGTGAAAGTCACCCTGTAAAATACTACTTGAGTAAAAGTATAAAAGTATTTGGTTTTAAATATACTTAATTGTCAAAAGTAAATGGAATTGTTAAAATGTGCTTACGTATCAAAAGTAAAAGTATAAATAGTTTCAAATTCCTGATATTAAGCAAACCAGATGGCCCAATTTTAGATGTTTTTTTGTTGTTGGGCACACTCCAACCCTCAGACATAATATACAAACTAAGAATTTGTGTTTAGTAAGTCCGCCAGATCAGAGGCAGTAGGGATGAGCATGGATGTTCTCTTGATACGTGTGTGAATTGGACCATTTTCCTGTCCTGCTAAGCATTCAAAATGTAATGAGTACTTTTGAGAGTCAGGGAAAATGTATGTAATAAAAAGTACATGCAGTGAAGTAAAAGTTGCCAAAAATATAAATAGTAAAGTACAGATACCCCCCCCCCAATACTTAAGTAGTACTTTAAAGTATGTTACTTAGTACTTTACACCATTGTTCATTATCCTCAAGAAAAGGATGACATTTACAGTTTACACGTTTTTTTTTACATATTCTTTGCGTTTCAGGCTATATAGGACATTCAAAGATGCCAAGTATCTCTACATGTTGATGGAGGCGTGCCTTGGGGGAGAGCTCTGGACCATACTTAGGGACAGGTATGGGAAATAAAACTCAACCAACTCACTTTCAAATGACACCATGTCGCCTTGCTTTCCTCTGGCGCCATCACTTTAATATGTATGAACGCTGTTTTCATCATTGCAGAGGTTCATTTGAAGACTCGACCACACGGTTCTACACGGCCTGCGTGGTGGAGGCCTTCGCTTACCTGCATTCCAAAGGGATCATCTACCGAGATCTCAAACCCGAGAACCTCATCCTGGATCACAGAGGCTATGCCAAGCTGGTGAGTGGACAGAGCCACAAAGTCCTGAAGACACCTCCCACACCTGCAGTATAAGAATATGGCTCAAGAGCCAAAGGACCTGCTGGAAAGGGTGTCCATTCAATGGATGTCATTGGCTCTTCTGTCTTTTCACAGGTGGACTTTGGCTTTGCCAAGAAGATTGGGTTTGGGAAGAAGACATGGACTTTCTGCGGGACCCCGGAGTACGTGGCACCCGAGATCATCCTGAACAAGGGGCATGACATCTCCGCTGACTACTGGTCGTTGGGGATCCTCATGTACGAACTCCTGACTGGAAGGTAAGGAGGACGATTGTGGATATGGCTGTCCATAGGTTTTCTTATTGTATATCTTCTATAGAATAAGTGCCTGGGATCAGAAGGAATGCCTGCACTGTCTCCAATACCTGTGACCACCTATTTGTTTTTAAATGAATGCCCCTGCTTCTTCTTCAGCCCGCCATTTTCAGGGCCAGATCCAATGAAGACATATAATATTATCCTGAGAGGAATCGACATGATTGAATTTCCAAAGAAGATCACCAAAAATGCTGCCAATTTGATAAAGAAACTATGCAGGGACAATCCTTCGGAAAGACTTGGAAACTTGAAAAATGGAGTCAAAGATATCCAAAAGCACAAGTAAGTCAAGTAAGCTAATGGCCATGATTTGCACTGCAGACCAAAAAAACAACAGCTAAGTTTTTTTTCTGTTTGAATCTCAGATGGTTTGAAGGCTTTAACTGGGAGGGGTTGAGGAAAGGAACCCTGACTCCTCCAATCATCCCTGATGTAAGTCAAAATATGCATCATTTTTAAAATAGCAGGCCAGTGTAGGCTTAATTTTCAATATTATAGTTTGACATGCCATTAATCCAGCCCCTCCCCCTCTTCTCCATCAGGTCTCGTCGTCAACTGACACAAGCAACTTTGACAGTTTCCCAGAGGACAACGATGACCCTCCTCCAGATGACATGTCTGGCTGGGACACAGATTTTTAAATCCATGTGTAGTAGCCTCTCTGGCCACTCCCCCTTTCCTGGGGAAGCCCTTCAAGGGTTTGGCTGCAGAGCACAGATAGACAGACAGACAGTTGATGATGCTGTGAACCGACAGTGACAGTGAAGGGGGCAGTCCTACCGCTCTGGGTCACCGAGATGCCTTCACCGATGTTGCTCCACTCTCCTCTGAGGTGACATTGGGACTAATGGTCTAGCTGACAGAAGTCCCCTTCAGTCTCCCAACATCACCATCAACCATGGATCGCCTCATGGAGAGTTTTTTTTGTTGTCACATATTTGTATATTTAGGTTTATGTTGTGGCTGTTAGCACTTACCAGTGTTTTCAGTGATTACTTGTGATACTGAGTCGAGTGAGACTGAGAGGGAGATTGCAGCTGTCTGTTGTAGCTTCTTCAGGACCACGATTCCAACAGGGGAGTTGACACTCTTCTAAACGCTTGTCATCAACAATCTAAATGTTATTTTTTACAAGTTCCTTTGTAACATATTACACTTACGATGACAGCACATAAAGATTATATATTGTATATAATGCGTACTGTATTCCATTCGAAAACGCACACAAGCATATACACAATTGAACACGTGTAATTACACCGTTTATAGCAAAGTTGTTGGATTGATAAAACTATTTTGCCAAATTGAGTTGCAAGGACATATTTGACTTTCAGTGTATTACCATTTAGTTATTTATTAAGTAAAGGGATGATCGAGCCATCGAGTGGAGCAACAGCCAAGACCATTGTTTGCCACTAGAGGGCAATTTACTACTGATACAAAAACAGGCTTATACCAGAGGGACACAGGAGGTGATGTCAAACACTGGGAATTTTGGGCGATAGCAAGTGGACTTTGATACATGGCAAAATACAGTCAGTCTGTCATATAGAGATTATTCTACAATTCACACGATTCATTTCCCATCAACATGGACCTTTACAATATGATCATTTCTAAATGACTGACAAGATGACTGCCCTTCTACATAATTTCAAATGTTTATACTGACTTTCAAAACACTATGAATATTATTTATTGTAGGACCAGAAGAAAATATTTCTGTACATAAATATGTAGTGCTGATATTTTTGTGATATGTATATGAGTAGGATATACTTATGAAAATCATTATTTAATTTGAATATTTGTGTTTGAATGTTTTGTCAAGTGAAATATCGTGACATATTTCCTCAAACTTGAATTATCTTTTCATGTTATCGCCATCATCCACTGAATGACTGTGAAGTCGCTCACCCCAGTACTGAGCATCATTACATGGCTTTTTGGCATTATTGAAAGTGCCTTAACTCGATGGCATCCAAAATATATCTTCAATATTTGTTTTAATGCTGCATGACAAGGTCAGACAACTTAAACTGTCGTCGTTATTTGGCTCGTTGCTTTTTTATAGTCCAGCTATTTGTATGCCTTTTTTTCTTACAATAAAATGTTACTTTCAATCAATATGAATGGAGATGCTGCTTTTTTAAATTTGGTGAAGCTGTTGTCTGGCTACTCCCTGATCTTTACTGGTCTTTTGTACTGGGCCTATAACTACAAGGCAGCGCATTTGAGCGAATTACATGATAAGTAAACTGTTATTACTTCGTCTGATGGTCACTCTTTCTCACCACGGGAGGGAGCTTTCTGAACACCTGACCCTCCGGGCGATAGATAGCCGTATTATCTTGCTAAACTAGGAAGTGAATTGTCTGGCGCTTTATTATTTCAATCCAACATAAACTGATTGTATGTTTATTTAACACTTTAGGGAGGGTCTATTGTAGGATGAATGGATTAGGCCGCAACCAGGCATTTCCAAACAGGATTACCTGGCATCCAACCAAATGAATTGGCTGAGTACAATGTCTGGTAAAACCCGCTAAAAGCCGAGCAAACGGACTGTTTGTAAAAACGCCATGGCTGCTGTAGTCTGATTAAGGCATGGGGGTTCAGGGCTGTTTGATCTGTCCTCATCAAAGGGGCCTTTACACAAGCTTCATTTTACACCACTGTAGGCTTTGGATGTACAATTAAAACAAAGCCTACAGACCAAAGAATTGGGATGAAGGCGGCCAATTCACGTTTAATGAAGTGTATAGCCTAACTAACCTCTGTCAACAACATCAAAGCCCTTTATTAGGAAGGCTTTCCCAAAGTATTTGGCAGACGTGCACTTTGAAACTGTTAAATCGTATTTTGTTCCTGCATACTTCTCTCAAGGAGCTGGTTCAGTTATTTAGGCTATGGTTCAAATTGGGAAAATATTTTAATCACTTTAAAATAGAACTGTTATTTTTTTTGTATTTTATTCAGTCATGATGCAATTCCCTATAGTCTTCTAAAGATTTTATTTATTTTCCACTTTTTAAACTTCTCAAATGAGATGTTTTGGGTTTGTATTTCTATTTTGTAGGCTAACCTTTTTTTAATATACCGTTTTCTAAGCCACTATTCCTGATTTAAGACCCGACATGTTTTTCCAACCAGACAGACTGTCTTTCATAACCTGATATTAAGCAACAGTTAGAATTCTCTCTATAATTATTACAATAATTATTGATTTAAAACTTTTGATTGTCAAATAGCTGTCATAGACCTATAGGTTAGCAGGGCTATGCCTCTACTTTCTCAGTATTGTTGGAATTGGCACAACAGACTACATCAACACAAGAGGTGCTTTAGAGGTTAGGCTTTATCTTTATCTGAGGGGAAGGGAATAGTTGTGTGTCTAATTGTTTTACAGGCTACAGATTAAGGTTCAGAGAGACCGATGTGAATTCCTTATCGCGGGGTGCTAATCATCAACTCATATTTTTTAAGCAGTTAGCCTGAATGGTAATTTATTCGGTAAACTTTTCACTCTGAGATTTGCATATTTCTCTTTGATCCTCGCCGCCTTGTTTAATCAAGTGCATTTCAAAGTTCTCTCCTTACAATTACCGATCACATGCTGTTCATAATGGGGAGAAAATGTCTTGAATAATCACCCAATGCGTCGTCTGTGGTCAACGAAAGCAACTATAGTTATAAAGTTCTAACTGATTTATAAACAGTAGTCTAGGTTTACAACGAAAAACGATGTACCATACACCCGGTTAGTATTTTCATCCTATCGAAATATTTGACTAGAAGTACAAGTGGCACCTTTGTGGGATAAAAGAGGCTGCACATTTCTCAATAAATGTTGATAAACTGCCAAAAATGATGAGTAAAATGTAGGCCTATCCTATTCCATCGTTTATACATTTTCGCTGCGTCTTGGTGATATGCCTATTTATATTATCTCGCTTCAAATGCTGGTAACGTGTCCAAGAAAAGAATGTGTCGGTGTCTGTTTGATGTCATCTCGCGAAGAGTCATTGATAATTGGACACAAACATTGCGAGACGTTTTGGATTAGGATTCCCGGCCAATGGGTGGGTAGCTTTACTTGCTGTGGGATGCGTCATGAGCTCGAACCCTTTGAAATGTCATCCACTCCTTTGTTACACATAGCTGGGGGCGGGAACGCAAACAACTCCACATGTATAAATCGCACATCAGGAATCATCGGATTACAGAGGAAGCCCTACTCCGCTTTACCAGTGCGCTCCTACCTGCCCTCGGTCTATATAGGCTACTATTGCTTATTGAAATTGGAACCATTTCGCCACAAAATAACCATTTCTACAATGACAATTATCCTGCCATTCGTTTTTTCCGCTGCCTTTTACATGATGGTCGGATACTTTCATTCTGCATGCGCTGGATCAGTGTTTCTCAACTCAAATGCCATCAAGAACATACCTGGAGTGGCGGGTCCGAGTCACCCGGTCAGCGCAAGCCCTGGCGAATTTACTTTTGACAGCGGGACCCAAAACCTGGCAATTGATACCGTACAGGTAAACTCAGCATCCCATAAATCATAAGACTGGGCAATTTTATATTGATCAAAGTAGCCTATCCATTGTGTTTAATTTGGAGGTTTTAAAATGGACCGTAGTTTCCCTCATAGTTACATTGAGCAGTTTTACCATCAGCAATATACATAGTCTACTATTTAAATTGGCAAGTATTCTAAAAAGTTGAATTCATAAAATGAATGATCTGACTTTCTTCTTTCAGTCTTTGAGTTGCTCTGCGGATGAGGAGTGCGGTGACCATGGTTTCTGCTTGGAGTCCCGAGGTGCCTGTCTCCCATGCAAGAAGCGCAGGAAGCGCTGTATCCGGGACGCTGTGTGCTGCCCTGGCAACCAGTGCAGTAATGGTGATTTGCAGACAAGTCCCAACACGTTCATGTTAAATTACACAATCTAATATGTTTTATCGTGCATTTAGAATATGTAGTCTAATGCCATTCCTCACTGCTTTGATCTTTTGAAGAGAAGTGTAGTTAAATTTGAGTAATTCTACACACTTTTTTGAAGGAGCTAGTGTAATTTCAAGCACATCATCTCATGTTTGATCTTCTTGTTTTCTTCCTAGGCCTGTGTTTGCCCAGCAATCCTGAGATCGTTCAGCACATCGGAATGCCAATCTTCAATACACACGAGGAGAACTCTACAGTGGAACTGCACTCCAAGTTGCCCACACAAGATCTTTCACAAACCCCAAAAGGTATGTAACGAATCAGCTATGGAATTCACTATTGAAAATGGACTCAGGGCGATCTACGTCTTGTTATAAACAAAGCCTACAATATACTCATGTAACTTATTTGTTCAGGTCTGGAAGGTGAGAACTGCCTGAGGTCTTCGGATTGCACAGAGGGACTTTGCTGTGCGCGCCATTTCTGGTCCAAGATCTGCAAGCCAGTGGTGCAAGAAGGTCAGGTCTGCACCAAACACCAAAGGAAAGGCACACACGGTTTGGAGATATTTCAACGGTGTGACTGTGGAGGCGGCTTGTCCTGCAGAACACAGAGAGGGGAGCACAACAGCAAGGCATCTCGAAGTCTGCACACTTGCCAAAGACATTGAATCAACGAACTGTCAGCAGCAATCCACGGATTTCCGTAGCTTTTCGGAAACTCTAAAACTAAAGGACGGGTCTGATTTCCGACAGGCGAAGTGGAGAGGAAGGAGTTTTCTATTGGGACTGTTTTTGTGTGGTTTTTCAGATTTTGTTCTTCAAAAATGACAAGAGTAGTTGTGATTGTTTCTCTATGGAACTTGAGCTAGGATTATTACAGTAAATTACTGTATTGTACATAACATATAGATAGATGATGGCACTTAATTATTTTTAGTCACAACTATTCGAAGAAGGTGCTCTATTCACATGTATCAACTCTGATTTATACGAGTTTATATAGATTCTGATATAAATGTCTATATTTTTTATTTGAAATAAAGAGTGTGACGATATTTAACCGTCTTAGGAAATAATTTGCACATCACTGCATGTAATAATTCACTTGTTTAGAGAACTACCAAGGTAAAGGGGAAATGAATTGATGCCGTCAAAGGAGTCATATTGGCTGTTCAATTAGTCCGACCAATTCCAAACATGACCTATTCATTTCAAGGTTATAACTATTGATGTACTCTGCTTCAGTTCTAAAACATCCTGACCGGTTGCATCACCGCCTGGTGTGGCAACTGCTCGGCATCTGACTGTAAGGCGCTACAGAGGGTAGTGCGAACGGCCCAGTACATCACTGGTGCCAAGCTTCCTGCCATCCAGGACCTATACAATAGGTGGTGTCGGAGAAAGACCATTAAAATTGTCAGAGGCTCCAGTCACCCAAGTTATAGACTGTTTTCTCTGCTACCGCACGACACCGGTACCGGAGCGCCAAGTCTAGGACCAAAAGGCTCCTTAACAGCTTCTACCCCCAAGCCATAAGACTGCTGAACAACTAATCAAATTTACATTCACCCCCCCTCCCTTTTGTACACTGCTGCTACTTGGTGTTTGTTTGCTACCTACGCATAGTCACTTCCCCCCACCTACATGTACAGATTACCTCAACTAACCTGTACCCCCGCACACTGACTCGGTACCGGTACCCCCTGTATATAGCCTTGTTATTGTTATTCATAATGTGTTACTTTTTATTATAAATTTTTATTTTAGTCTACTTGGTAACTATTTTCTTCTTGAACTGCACTGTTGGTTTAGGGCTTGTAAGTAAGCATTTCACTGTAAAGTCTACACTTGTTGTATTCAGCGCATGTGACAAATAAAGTTTGATTTGATTTCAAAACTCCACCTATTATGGTAATAACCTATTAGGCTATAAGAATCACTGTGATTACTTCCCTCTATTGCAGCAATCCTAACCTGAAACATCTACTGCTGATTTAATGTGATGCACAGTGTAGGTAGGACCTTTCCCTCTGTTACTGCTGCCATCCATATGGCTGTTTTATGGTGACTTATAGGGGAGCTAGTGGCTCACCACACTCCCTCTGACCTGTTAATCCTGAGCAGAAGAACCATAGGGTCTAACTAAAATATCATCATTAAATGATGAAAAACCTTGTAAATCCATTATGCCATACATTTTTATATATATCTTCTTTTTTTTTTTTTAAAACTTTCCGCAATGTACTCTGAGCATTTCATGACTCTAGGACCAGCAAAATGTATTCAGCATAGCTTCTGAAGTTTCATAATTGTATGTTCATTAATGGGGAAGAAAATTGTCATTTTTTTTTCAATTTCCTGAAAAGTTCATATTTAGAGATCAGTTTTCATCAGACAGCGATGATATAGAGGCATGATGGTAACTCCCAGTTTACTCAGATAACAAAGTTGAACTCTGAACTTGCAGGGAGGTATGAATGCTGCGTGGCGATAGTGTCGTCATGCTTGTCCCAGATCGTGCTCAAGGGCTTGTAAGTAAGCATTTCACAGTAAAGTCTACACTTGTTGTATTCGACGCATGTGAAAAATAAAGTTTGATTGGATTTGAGATCACTAGCGTACCGTGGGTACAATAACAAATGAATTGAATTCATCTGCTACAACAAATGAATGTAATTCGAAAGGGAAGCAATGTATCAAACGGACACACTTATGTATCCCCAATACATCCCCAGTGCACAAACATCCATCACTTTAAAGTACTTTTTCTTTCTGGACGCAGCGTTCAACTTCCTTTGCGTTCCCCCGGCTTAACGAGAAACTGAAGAGTTCGTCTTTACGTCAAGCTGTCAAGCGAGACAAAGCAGTGGGGGGTGGGGGGGGGGGGGTAGGCATTTCAAAGCATGGGATATACAGTTTTCAGTTGTCCTCTACCCATACATGTGCTTCCCCCAGCTTTCTCTCGGCGGCGGGGTGGACCCGAAACATATGTGGATGGAATCTCAGCACAATGGCGAGGAGGAAACCGTAAGCGACCAACTAGACATAGAGCTAATTATTTGAGGGAAAGAGTGGACATCTTTAAAACTCCAAAGCAAGGATCGTACTTTTTTATCTACACCCTTGAAGGGAAAGGGTACTCTTTTATTTAAGTACAGGTTGCTGCCTGGTACTCATTCATTAATAATCAGCCAACATTCGGTGTAAAATAACGGATCCCCTCTTTGCAGTCCGATACAATAAAACAGCAATTCACCTCTACTGAACAGGACAGTGTGAATGTTTTACAGAGTACCTCAAAGCCCCCTCATCTTTGAAGTTGTGAGTAGTTGTGTAACTAGAGACTTGCAAACAAACAGAGTTAGAAAAACTCAAACACATTCATGTGAAATGGGCATTGTGTTTGGTCAAGTATGTGCTAATAAACACACACGTTCGAACCTGTGTGTTTTGTTGATCTGGATGTAGAGGTCAAGACTATTTGTCCTATATACTGTGTACTGTGTGTTTTTTCTTCATTAAGGGCACTGTTCAATCCGCATCGCGGAAGTTCAGCTTTGCAGCGGGTTTGAAATGTAAAGGCAACGTTCCCACTTTAGCGGAGACTGTGTTCACGGTGATCCCATGTGTCGGCTTAAGCAGAAATTACCTTCACATTTCTATCGCGTGGAATCCGTCACACTTCAGCTTTAAAGATTGAATAGAGCCCTACATTTTGATGTCATTGTTTTATTCATATATTTAAGCAATTTGATTCTGCTAAAAATGTAAATGTAGGCTTTAAAATTAATTTGAGAAAAAGAAAAAAGAGAACCAATCAGAAGATCGTCATAATGTTAAATCACAAAACTGATTTTGGATCTGTGATCGCACACACAGGCAACTGTAATACAGCTCTTTAAACATCTACGAAACATAACGATAACCATCAGCAGAGTCCACCTGCTAACCGATAACCCTTCTTCCTGATGAAACCTTTGGTCTTCTTCTAATGTTTTTAATGTTGAACTGGATCCCACATCTCTTTAAGTGAGCCCCGCAGTCTATAATTACTCCAGTTGGTTGCACCCAAAGCAGCTGTAAAATAGATATTAGGGTCAGAGTTTACTCTAATACTGTATATTCATATCTGAATGAGGATGTTGGTGGGCTGTTATCTTCCAAGAACTGTAAGTAAATATAAGTGGATGTAATATAACCGACTGCATGAATAGGGACGTCACCGTGGATCTCTTTCATTTAAACGATGAAGATAATAACTGGTGAGGCGAGGAAGGGAGATTGTTGCCCACAACCTGTGGATGCACTGCTATCTATGGCCCTCTGATGTCGGCATCAAAGGACTAACGATGCTGGTTTGATGGGAAAACAGGATACAGGTGATTAGTAATTAAACCTGCCCTTCCGCCTCCCCACTGCCCATTAGTGTGGGTGACAATAATTATGTTATCCTTCCTGTGAACACTACAGTGCAGATCTGGAGGCTATAACCTTATTGGACAAGGAGTGGCACAACAACTTCCTCTTGACTCTCCTTGATATGACCGAATCGGATCTACCAATAAATGTGCCCTGACATGTCTTAAGAAGATGCAAATGAACTGTGGTGACTTCCGGGAGTTGTCACTTCTACAAGTCTTTAGTTTTGCTCGAACAAGATTTTGGTTGTGTGACTTCCCAATGTAAGCATCATGTAAGAAGTTGATAAGTATGATTTTTAAAAAAGCATGATTTTGACACATATACTGTACACTATTAGAAAAAAAGGAGTCCAAAAGGGGGTTTCAGCTGTTCCCATAGGAAAAACATTTTTGGATCCAGGCAGAACCCTTTTTGGTTCCTTGTAGAATGCTCTGCAGGAATGGTTTTTACATGGAACCCAAAAGGGTTCTACCTGGAACCAAAGGGGTTCTACCTGGAACCAAAAAGGTTCTTCAAAGCGTTCTCCTATGGGGACAGCCGAATAACCATGTTAGGTTTTCCATAGCACCTTTTTTTCTAAGAGTGTACAATAAGTTTTTTTGGGGTCAGTGACAGAGCAAAAGCTGTTTCTTAGCACTAAGATAGATGACCCAGTAGTAGCGGCTGTACTTTTTACTTGCAGCCTGACTGCCATGTTTGAATATTACAGACATGAAATTCCAACAGTAATGATGTCAGGCATCACACATAGGAGCTCACAGAGAAGCGAACTTCTAAAGAGCAGGCGCTTGTCTGGTGGGTCAGTACACAAACAGAAAGGAACAGACAAACACCTTTAACGTCGCAGGTTTACCCAAAGACTTACATGTCACACTCTGACCGTCAGAGACATAAAGGATTTAAGTGAAAAATCTGTTTATGTGCCCTTGAGCAAGGCACTTAACCATAATTGCTCCTGTAAATTGCTCTGGATAAGAACGTCTGCTTAATGACTAACATGTAAATGTACATCTTCAAGTAAAAGCTAGCTGAAGGCATTACCTTAAGCATCAGTATCTATTGCAATTTATATGGAGTAATGATTGTGTTCATAACCAAGCCATTGCTCACAAGACGGTTTACCACATTGCCTGGGACCTGCAGATGTACCGTATACTGAACAAAAATATAAATGCAACATGCAACAATTTTTTATTTTTACTGAGTTACAGTTCATATAAGGAAATGAATCAATTGAAATAAATTCATTAGGCATTAATCTACGGATTTCACATGACTGGATAGGGGCGCAGCCATGGGAAAGCCTGGGAGGGCATAGGCCAACCCACTGGAGAGCCAGGCGCAGCCAATTGGAATGAGTTTTTCTCCACAAAAGGGCTTTAATTACAGACAGAAATAATCCTCGGTTTCATCAGCTGTCCGGGCGGCTGATTTCAGATGATCCCGCAGGTGAAGAAGCCAGATGTGGAGGTCCTGGGCTGGTGTGGTTACACGTGGTCTGCTGTTGTGAGGCCAGTTACTGCCATGTTGCCTAAAATGACGTTGGAGGCGGCTTATGGTAGAGATATGAACATTCCATTCTCTGGCAACAGCTATGGTGGACATTCCTGCAGTCAGCATGCCAATTGCATGCTCCCTCAAAACTTCCGACATTTGTGGCATTACACTGCACAATGTGCACCTGTGTAATGATCATGCTGTTTCATCAGCTTCTTGATATGCCACACACGTCAGGTGGATGGATTATCTTGACAAAGTAGAAATGTTCACTAACAGGGATGCAAACACATTTGTGCACAACATTTGAGAGAAATAAGCTTTTTGTGCATGTGGAGACTTTCTGGCATCTTTTATTTCAGCTCCTGAAACATGGGGCGAGCACTTTACATGTTGCGTTTATATTTTTGTTTAGTATATTATAGACAGACTATATTCACATTTACCTCTGTATTATCCAACCAAAGGTCTTTATCTCTGCCAGAAGCATAACATGTTGCATCATTTTGGATTTCTGCTTCTCTGCCAGACAGACATTGATATAGCCAACCACAAATATGCGATGGATTTGTCATCTGGCTCTATGAAGCTGGCCACATCCTTGATGACAAGGATACTCAGTATGCTGTCTGTATCAATACACTCTGTCTGCTTCTACTCCCTCCTTCCAATCCTTTCCAATGTATTCCAATAGAGCTTCAGGCTCTATTCAATCTGGATCCCTGAAGAGTTACGGACTCTGCAATAGAAATGTAAAGGGAATTTCTGATGGAACATCATGCAGCGTTTACCGTGAATGCCGTCTCCGCCAACACTTGGAAATTGCCTATAAATTTCTCAATCACGCTGTAACGCTGAACTTCCCCACCATGCGGATTGAATAAATCCCTTCATCCAAAAGGTTTTCCTGCAGGATGATGTCTCCAGGCTGCATCTGCATCAGGCAGGTGGAATCTCTCTGTGCCGAGGAAATGACTGTCATAAGGTTACTAGGCAGCCCTGGTGTTCCAACACACACAAAAATAATAAGGTGGACATGAAAAGGCAATAGCTGTCCTGCTGAATACCCTATAGTAACATACTGGAGAGAGAGATCTGGTAGAGAGAAAGAGAGAGAGAGAGAGAGAGAGAGAGGGGAAAGTGATGAGGAAATACGTGACTGGCCCCCTGTCGTAAATGCAGCCTCTGAGTTACAGTAAAGTGGTCTGGGGAAAGGGAAAACAAGGTCAGCCTGCTGCACAGGACTGTAACCAGCTGTGTGTGTGCGTGTGTCTGTGTGCTGGGGTAGAAACCACAGCTAACCTAACCTAAACTACAGCCTCGTAACCCAGAGAAGGTAAATAGATGCTTTGATTCAGACTCTTCACGCTAAAACGCGACACTGTGTTTTGCTGGCTTGAAAGCGCTGATGATTCATACAAACACAGGCCTGTGATACTGTATGTTCCAAAATATTATCCTAGCATTAACCACAGGTTACATCTGCCACTCAGTCACGGAGATAGTCCTTTGATTTGGTGAATCTCTGCTTGTCTCAGACACATATTGATTTAACTAGACAGCAGGACTTCATGTGACGCTTGTGTCACTGAAACAGATTATATTAAATGAATTAAAGAATGGAAAGTACTTTCGCTATAATGATTTAATGTCTGGTGGAAATTCATATGTGCAAACATATCCTGTCAATTTCAACTAGCGGTAGTCTGCTATCCAAGCAAACACACGACCACCTTAAAGTTGTGTCCAGATGAAGCCCTCGGGTAAATGTCGTGGCAAATTAGAGATTCAACAAATTGCAGTGTCTCAATCTAATGTGGTTTAAAAACATGGTTTGGTGTAGCCTCAAGTCAACTACTAGAAATGTGATCTCAACTTTACCTACAATGGCAAATATTAACGCAACCTAGAGTCTAAACAAACCATATTTTTATACATAGCATTATTTGTTTGACTGAGTAAAAAGTTAGAAAAAGAGTCCACGGTCCTCTTCGACTGCCAACCTTTTTCAACAACATCAACAAGACTCCAACATCATTTGCATATTCCTCATGTCCAGAAACAACAAGAATATGTCCGCAGGCTTTTTTTACAAGCACCATAAAAAAAAAAAGATTTATAATGTAACAAACTGCCAAAGTCGGTGTCACCAAAGGGTTCTGACACATTTTGTAAATAATTTTATACAAAACAGGTCATTATGAAGCCTACACAACTTGCATACCTCCAACTACTTTAGCCCTACCTCTGTATGATTGCTGGTTGCAAAGAACCACACAACCTGGCATAATCGTACACTAAATTTCACCAATCACGTTTCCCAAACTCTGTTTTGTTTTTTTGCCCTAACACTACACATCTGATTCAAATGATCAAAGCTTTATGATTGGTTGATTATTTGAATCAGCAGGGTTGTACTCAGGGAAAAAATCTAAATGAGGACCAAGTTTGGGAAACACTGATTAGGCACGCATTAGATTTCATTATTTTCTGTTATAGGCCTAATTCAAAGACTATAATTGAGTGTCCCAGGCAAGCCCAGGCCTCTACAGCTGCAGAAAGATCTGATTCAGACAGGCTATGCTTCAGACTGGGCCTTCTGGACACCCCGACATACCATTCTAGATAGATTCTTTCAGTTCCCGAGCACACACTAAAAAACAACACAACGTTATGTCTAGCTTTAGTGCCAGACAAAATGAAACAAGATAAATAAATCCCCTTGGGCTGCATTTCAGATTGGCCCAGATTTTCTTTGGGAAGAAATGTTGGTCTCATTTCTCTTTGAAAAGTCTTTAATTCTTGCAACTCTGTCAAGAGCATTTTTTTTTGCCTTCCACATTAATCACATGTATACAACATATATCACGTAAATCGCTCTGCTGACTCACACTAACAAACAAAATATGAGTGAAATATGATTCCCTGTGTATTTGACACTGAAAAAGTGAATGTATCTTAATCAAGACAATTTTAAGGGCCCTTTCCAAGTGACCAAACTGCACATCTTTGGAGTATATAAATCTGATGCTTCTTAGAAAGTGGAAAGAAACACAAATTCAGCCATTTCTCTCCATAAGACTCACACATTAATTCAGCCATTTCTCTCCATAAGACTCACACATTAATTCAGCCATTTCTCTCCATAAGACTCACACATTAATTCAGCCATTTCTCTCCATAAGACTCACACATTAATTCAGCCATTTCTCTCCATAAGACTCACACATTAATTCAGCCATTTCTCTCCATAAGACTCACACATTAATTCAGCCATTTCTCTCCATAAGACTCACACATTAATTCAGCCATTTCTCTCCATAAGACTCACACATTAATTCAGCCATTTCTCTCCATAAGACTCACACATTAATTCAGCCATTTCTCTCCATAAGACTCACACATTAATTCAGCCATTTCTCTCCATAAGACTCACACATTAATTCAGCCATTTCTCTCCGTAAGACTCTCACATTAATTCAGCCATTTCTCTCCGTAAGACTCTCACATTACTTCAGCCAATGTGTAATGGGCCATAAATCGCTCACTTCAAGTCATAAATTCATTTCAAGCTAATTGAATAATTTGTTAGCATGTCTTTGAGTGAAGATGGCCAATTCTGTCAACATTGAAAGAGGCCCGCAGACAGTATTTCTCTTGGTTTGAACCCATGAAGGTCAAAGGGAGTTGAAGTGAGATAACATTGCATACTGTAGCCCCATTTCTCAAAATAGTTCTGGAGGTTAAGCAAATACTTTGGTACAAAAGCCCTTTCTCTATCTCCTGCCCCGAGAATGAAAGGGACAATGCCATTCCTCTGGATCACTCAATCTTCTGATGTTCAATATTAAGGCCAATTATGTCACATCTATTTCTCCTCATGGCTCTATAGAGGGAAGCCACCAAAGCGGCCGAAGCCTATTTACTCTGTGTTTTCAATTGTCTCCATTGTGCCTTGTACAGTTTAAAAGGCTTAATAGGATTGGGGCCGCTGACCATTGATACCACCTCTTCCACCGTGAAATACATAATGCCCCCATTTGTTTTACACAAAAGACTGACTTACACTAGACTAAGAGAGGGCTACACGCAATCTCATTTGCTTAAGTGATCACATTCACAAGAAAAGAGGGGAAATCTTTGATCTCGCAGAGGTGTAAATGTGTTGGGTTTTCTGTTGTCAGTGGCTGTTGTCCGGTGGTGTGAGCCGTTGGGTGATACAACGTTGGATCTAATAGAGGCATAGTACTTCCACATGACTATCTCTTGTGTCGGCTCATTTGCACAAGGTGTTTAAAACGGGGAATACAATATGTGTCAATGGGTAGAACTAAAGCAGATGCTCTGAGATTATCTTCGTCTGCCAACAGGAACAGTAGGTAGCCTTTAAAGTTTGATGACACACTTCAAAAAGGAGGGCCTTCCCAGGTCCGCCACTATCTGAAGACAAACAACATTTAGCACTTTGGTGTCTAGTGACAAAGACGAACAAGATGGGGAACGGAAGAAAGGACTGGAAGAGCTGAGAGAACAGCTCTATACTTCCTCCGCCCAGCTCAGTTCAGCCATTTCTTTACCCTTTTAACAAATACAAATGTTTTTTCTTTACAATCATTGCCTCTCAAAATATGAATGAACTAAAAAAATGGGGGTTCCTTCTCATCTGTGCTTGAAACAAATACCATAAATAAAGCAAAGAGGGAGGGGTTGGTGCACATTACAAGACTTCAAAGAGTGTCTCTGCCCCAACAGCTAAGGTAGTGTGGTTATGTTCAAGGTGCCTATTCATGTGAAAAGACTTGGGGCAAAATCATTCACCGTTACCTGAGGATACTTACCCATTTCCTCTAAAAGAGAAAACAAATCTCTGAGAACTTGAAACTGCCAAAAAGGATATGTTTTGAAGTGACCCTTTCACCCAAAGGCAATATCAATTAACCCCCAGTTTTACAGTCTGGTAAGCTGTGAGAAAATACTCACTTTCACACAGCAACTCTAATGATAAGATACTATTAACACAGAAAGCACAGGGCCTGCTGTAAAAACAGTCACAACCTCAAGGTTTAGCATTTGAATTACATCAGAAATCTAAATAGTCCAATTTTTTCATCAATTATTGCCTTTAATTCTCTGTCAAACTAGAATAAGAATAATACAGATGTGAATAAGTAAACCATTATAGATCAACATGTTTTAGTAGACACACTTATCCAGAGAAACTATGGTTAAGTGCCTTGCTCAAGGGCACATCGATGTATTTTTCACCTAATCGGCTCAGGGATTCAAATCAGGAACCTTTTGGTTACTGTCCCAATGCTTGTGACCACTAGGCTACCTGCCGCCCAGAAGTAAAATGAGGTTTCATTGCCTCCATTAATTAAGTTGAAAGATCTTTCCTTTCACAGTGTCCTCAGCAACACGTTAATTGTTCCGCCTTGTAATGTTTTGATCCTCCCTTTTCATCAGATACAGATGTAGGATCTTAATTTGAGACCGTTTGCTACAGCAGGAAAATAATCCTGCAGGAACAGGAAATGTGAATTATTATGTGATTATATTTAATGGACATTTTTGGAGGGGTTGATACATTTTTTGTAAGAGAAAATGAAGTCTGACATTTCAAAGGTGAAATTACAAACTCCAGAAGCCTTTTGAAACCTCAAATATACTACGAGTTCTAAACACCCACACGAGTAGAAATCCACTGTTTTTTGTTGTTGAAAGACTACTGCCAGAGCTTTACGATTTAAGGCTTGAAGTAAGAAATCCTGCCAGCAGCACACCAAAGGTTGCACCGTGTCCATTACAAAGTAGAGAAATGCATATCAGTCATCTTTCAATAGTTATCCATATTACCCAAGTTACACATTATTCTTGCTAACTATTTCTATGACAGATTTGCGGCCGCAATTTATGGAAAATGCCAAAACTTTGGATATAGCAATAGATGGCAAAGAAATGTGGTTTCCATCTGTGATGAAGTTTTCCCAAAATCAATGTTTAGGAGAAATCCAGCTACAGAACCAGCCATAGAACCAGCTAGCTTATCTTTTAAACACGGTGTAGTAAAAGAAAAACTGCAACAACAGATAACATTAGCTAACTAGATAAGGTTATCAAGATAGCTAGCTAGCTACACTGTCAGCAGTGCCCTATTTGTTCATATTAATCATCTCTACGTGGAAATTCCCACACCCAATATGTATAAGTAGCCTTCGTCATTCTTCATAGGTGGAACCTAAACGTGCATTTCATCTCTAGGAAATTAAATTGAAATGGTGGAGACAACTTCTTCTGGGGGAGTCCCCTCTCTCACTCTCTCTCTGATATTTTTGTAATAAAGCCTATTTTTCTTTGTCAACTGCAAAATAACAATGATTTCGAATTCTGGACAAAATTCCAAATATATAAATTATTGTTTTAGGTTGACCAGAAACTACTGGATTACTGTCAAATGGATTACAGTAGCTGTACTGTAAACTTACAGTAACTTGCTGGTCAATTACTGCCAGTAAGATTTACAGGATATGTTTAGTGGTGAAAATTCATTGTTTGCCAATGTTTCCAAACACCCCAGCAGCATGGGCATTCTACTGTGTTCTCCTTGGAAAGTTAATGATCATCTTTGGCCCTACGTGGCTGTTGCCTTCATCAGAAAAGGTTCAGCAAATCCCTCTTTGACATCAAACTAGCTGCAGGGCGCAGGCCAAGAGGGTGCTGCTGATTCAACACGGTGGTTCTGTGGGCTGTGAAAACACTCTCAGCTGCAGCTTCACATCTCCTTGGGATATCTGCCTGACACCAAGGCCATAATTAAGATGCATCGACCCACACACACACTTATCCTGAAAACATATTACTCTGCAGTTTTCATCTCTCTCTCTCTCTCTCTCTCTCTCTCTCTCTCTCTCTCTCTCTCTCTCTCTCTCTCTCTCTCTCTCTCTCTCTCTCTCTCTCTCTCTCTCTCTCTCTCTCTCTCTCTCTCTCTCGGCATGGGAGACATATGTTTACATTACTAGAGCAAAGGGCTCCCGAGTGGAGCAGCAGTCTAAGGCACTGCATCTTAGTGCAAGAGGTGACACTACAGTCCCTGGTTCACATCTGGCTATGTTTGGGAGCCCTATAGGGCGGTGCACAATTGGCCCGGGGTAGGCTGTCATTGCAAATAAGAATTTGTTCTTAACTGACTTGCCTAGTTTTAAAAAATGAACAGGAATCATTACACTCACAACAGTTCCAAAATAATAAAGACATTTAAATGTCTCTCTTTTGTAATATAGACATTTTTACTGTATCAACTGTAAAAATAACAATGATTTCGAATTCTGGCCAAAGTTCCAAATATATAAATGATTTTCTAGGAAAAAAAACAGGACAACTTGACCAGAGACTACTGTGTATTTGACTGATTCTGGTGCGATCTGCCTATCCATCTCTGGCACACCACTGCAGGATTTATTTTGGGATCGTGTATTGATTAAGTCTCAGAGATTAAAGAAGTGGCCTTCATTCTCACAGGAATGTGCTGTTTCAACTCTTCATATGGAAACACTTGTCAGACAGACGTGAACTTGTCAGTATTACGAAGAAGTAACCTCGGTCACAAATGCAGTCAGAGGCTCTAATATGCAATGATACTCCATATAGCAGACACTTCTATCTGTGGGTGGTCCCGGGAATCAAACCCAATATCGTGACCTTGTAAGCACCGACAAATGCTCTACCAACTGAGCTACATTTGACCACTATATGGTGGAGCTGGATATAAAGACAGAAGCCTTGTGTAAATAATCAAATAACCATGTATCCTGGAGCTGACTGTCTTAATTCATTGAAGTTGCAGAAAGATGACACCTTAATAGGGATAAATAGTGACATTACTACCTGCAGACACACAACTGCCGAGTAAGATGTATGTTCTTCCTGCGTATAAAAACCGGACAAACTGTGCCTGTGGTCTCCTCATACAAGACTCATTACATTGCAAAAGCAATATAGAAACACAACTCTGAAGGAAGGATGTCATGAGCCGCAACCCTTAGTGTCACTGATGATATACGCAGAAAAAAGCCTAACTGCTGTGACGCTAAGTGACAGTCTTTTTTTCTTTGCGCAATTACAAATATGCTCTCCTGCCAATACCTTGGTTTCAGCTCCGCTTGTGGGAGCTTAGCCTTAGACGTGTGGTTTGCCACAGCTCAGAAAGTTCACCAAAAGCATGAGAGCGATTTTGTTGAAAACCACGCATAGCACACAACCATAAGTTATTTATTTTGATCGGGCACACATACACATATTTTCACAGAGAGGGCAGAAACCAAATAATGTGTTCAGTAAAAGAATGTGTGGAAGAATGTTTTGTGTGTTGTTTTGTCCCCCCAGCCTCTATGGTAAGAGGTGCAGCGCTAGACCGTGTCAATGACAACCCTTGGAAAGTAGAGTAGACCCTACTGATTAACTTGACAGGAATGGCTAGCCGCGCTGTGCGGTGTTGACATGTTGAGTGGAGCCTGCGTGCAGGTGAAGGAAGCCCTCTTAATAACACAGAGCATTTACCTATCAGGTAAAAACAACCGCCTTTGGAGTCTGAGACGGCTCCTCATCACCATCCCTGGCCCATGTGCTTCCCCATTCAAACAAACATGTTTACTAAGAGGTTTCTTACTTACAGAGGGATGAAGACAAGAAACACCAGAAAATGTCCATTGTGAACAACAGTGCAGAGCCAAGTTAGTAATTGGGCCATTTCTTTTACACAGACATTTCTGAGAAGTTACAGTCCAAAGACAGACAATTACAAATACCAAAGCTATCTACAGCGATTATTCTGAGTTGAAGGCCACAAACATCAGCATTTTGTTTGCTATTTCATCCAGAGAGAGCGATAAGTGTGGGACATCATTCGCCAACTGATATACTGACTACTGTTAGCATTCCGTGATCCAGATGGTCAAAAAATGTACCACTTCGCTAAGTATTCTCTACCATCCTGTATAGCACAGTGACTAAACCAATGCCTGGAGTGGAGCGCCTTTCTATACAATACCTTCTGAGCCGTACCTGTTTCCATGGCTGACTGACAATGTAATTCCAGGCACATCAGTAGCCCAGGCTCCAGCAATGAGCCACTTGGCTTAAAAGTGATTGACATTATAGAAGCAAAAAAGCTTTGAAGTCACCTAGAGTTAAACACATGACATAAACACCTTGAGTTTTTTTCACCACGTCTTCACACTTGGATTGCAATGGGTCATTATAAACGTGATTGATGAAGAGGTTTCTCAAACAAATCACCTCAACTTTCCATGCGCGGCGTGCCAAGGAAACTCTAGACACATTCCCTCTGGTTTGAGCCATCCCCCATCATCACTTCATCATCTGTCCAGTATACAAGCCTCTGGGTAATAAAAGAATAGTGCTTAAGTGGCAATAAGAGGGCCATAGAGAGGTTTCAGAGACTCTTGGGAGGACTGGAAGAGGGGAGAATCACACCAGCCACAGGGAGAACACACCATCCACAGACCACAAAGCCACCCCAGCCACCCAAC
This sequence comes from Oncorhynchus gorbuscha, assembly GCF_021184085.1. NCBI lineage: Eukaryota > Metazoa > Chordata > Actinopteri > Salmoniformes > Salmonidae > Oncorhynchus > Oncorhynchus gorbuscha. The sequence continues at coordinate 15,599,859 of NC_060183.1, read as the reverse complement.
CAATGATATTTGCACACTTACTCAGCAGCTTGTGGTCACTATGGCATCCACTGGCAGTCTGTCAGTGTTTGTGTGTGTGTGTGTGTGTGTCTTTTAACGTACCTGTTTAAATAAAGGTGGATTGATTTGAATTGGCGCAGTGTCCTCAGCAGCAGAGATGAAGGCTGTTCTTTGTTACCCCTAAGCTGAAAACACTCGTGTAAAAATGGCTGGTTGTCAGTTTTCATCAAACATCCACCTGTGTAAACGTACATTCTGACATTCATTTAGTGCGAACATTTCTGTTTGTTTATTAGACCTGACATCTAAATGAGGTTTTCAACTGGGCACTGGACCCTGTTGACCAAGGTCTCCAGACTATTCCTTCATTACAACATTACAACACCCACCCATTCCCCCAGTGTATGAACTTCTGTTCACATATTTGCGTAAAACAAATGCTGACTCACATGCAGCCGATGACAAAAAATGCTAATAAAATGGCAATTATTTTCAAATGGGTCCAAAATAAAACTAAATGCACTCTTGTTCTGAAACCAAAGTGCAAAGCAGAATTTGAGGAAGAAAGTTCATCTTAACAAATTGTTCATGACCAGTCATATAACCATGCTTGGAGCAGCTTGATATGTAGGACAAGGCAAAAAAAAATACTTTCAGGAAAAAAAAGGGGTAAAAAATTGGTCTTCAATGGCCTTTTAAAGGATTGCGAAGAGGAAGTCACTGATGCCTTTAAACCTTCAATGAACCTCCTAGTCTACACTAGCAGTAATACTGCTGCGAGAGACAACTGGATTCACTCAGAGGAGAAAAGCTCTTCCTTTGAAAGATAACAATGACTGCACGTCTGATGGCCGAGGAGGCAATCTGTGATACTTAAAAGACACAGCAAGAGGATGATAATGTAAGGATCTAAAACAGGGCTCCCGACAAAAACCCCTACAATGGTAATGATAATTGATATCACATGTTACCCTATCAGAGGACAAAGACAGGAGCTTAGAGGAAAGAATCCATACTCTAGTCTCCTGACCTCCCAACCTGAACTCAGGGGTAGATGGAAATCCAGGATAGTAAATGGAAATCTGGGACTCTCTCATTAATATGATATGGTATCTTTCGTATTGGTATGTATTAATTTGTGGACATCTATCATCCATTTTGCATGATATGTTACAAATTACAATTCGTATGATATGTTATGAATTACAATATGTTGTCGTCAACACTAACGCTAACCTTAGCTAGGAGGCTAACGTTAGCTAGGCTAGGGGTTAAGGGTTAAGGTTGGGTTGTGAGTTTGGTTAAAGGGATAAGGTTAGGGGAAGGGTTAGCTAACATGTTAAGTAATTTCAAAGTAGCTAAAAAGTAGGAAGTAGTTGCAAAGTTTATAATTAGCTAAAATGCTAAAGTTGTCAGTGATGAGATTCAAACACGTTTGAGTTATATGCCTACTCTTCCACACCGACCAACCAACCTACTTTCGTTTTCATCTCTTAAGTAACCGTACCAAACTTAACAGATCATACTAATTTGAGTGTCCTGGATTTACATTTACTATGTTACGTCTAGTCTATGAGACCAGGCTGGAACTCCAGTCTGCCAGTGCACTTCCTCGTTGGTGCCTCTTGCTAATTTGCAGGGTTCTCCGCTCAGCTCCGGAGAACCTCTCTGATAAATGGGGATTAGGATGTGTGGATGGGACAACTAATGAAATGTCATGAAGCTTAGTGTGGATGTGACCTCAGCAGACTAGGCCTGCTGGCTCCACTCTTGGCTGCCTGTAAAGCCAGGGTTTCTCAAGCCCTCTTCTGATGAATACAAGAGGAATCCTGAGGAGGACTGGAGAGGGGAAATACAACAAGGTGAGGCTTTCTTTTAATCCTCTCTAAGGCGGCTCAGACTGGCCCCAAACCCTGGTCCGTCTAGGGACTTGACAGGACACTTTAATTGAGTCGGACCCATAGGCCTTTATAGAGTAACATTTGTTATATGTAAAGTAAAAATTTGTATTCATATTTAGGTTAAGTCATCCACATTCAAGAGATCCTGTCAGCTTGACGGTGGTGAAATGACCGTCCAAGTTCCATGGAAATCTAAAGTGTGTGTTATCTTCGACAATCCAGCCATACTGAAATACAGCCACCTTTGTGGAGTAATTCGATGACTCTTTACTGCAGTAGCCACTCCAGGAATGTTGGAAGCAGAGCAGACATCCTCAAGTGTTTGAGGAGACAAGATGGAGATTCATTGCTAGATAATGACATGGCTCTGGCCAAGAGGATTAGGGCTTCACTAATACATATACAATTTAGGCCACTTTTTTGGACAAAATGATTGGTGTATGTGCAACTTGAAATATTACATGGAAAGTAACTTTTCTCATAATACATCTGAGAGGTTATAAGTAACTGTCAGTTGGACTGAAATAGCGTGACCGAATCAGAATGGTATGTTAGTTTATGTGTTATCCTGACTAAGGGCCATAGGGCTTTGGTCAAAAGTAGTGCATTATATATAGAATAGAGTACCATGGCAGCCAATACTTCATCTTTCATATGGTATAACTCTCTTCTGACCAATACATTTTCAGTTATTATGTACGGACTCCCTACTACATCCCAAACACAATGCCTTTATAGGTCCCTTAGTAGTGTCCCATATTGATCCGTCTGTGGTGAACTACCAGTCTCAGGTTACAGTAGCAGTGTCAGTATGTGTCTCCCATTGGGCTGAAACCTGATCCGGAGCCAGTGTTCAGAGGTGTAGACCTACTGGCACCAGGCAGCGTGGAGAGAGAAGATGCTAACAGCGCTGGAGGGGAGGCCTGTCATTAGAGTGGCTGACTCCAGATCAGCTGTATGATGAATTACCCAGCAGAGCGGCGCTGTGTTGCACGGCCCTGGCAGAAGATGGAGTACTAGCGATACACCTTAAGCCTGGCTGGGGGTCACCCAGTCTCCCCGGGCCTCATTAGGGCCTGCAGTGGCCTGTAATTTACTCTCCTCTCCCAGAGAGATCTGTCTTTGGCCCTGCGTCAGAGGCTCCTTGCCATCCACCACAACCCACTGAGGTGTCTGACAGAGGGCCATTCAAGGAATTCCAGGAGAATACGTTGGATGGTTAAAGGTTGAAATATTTAATGGTGATGGAATGGTAACCTCTGAGGTAAGTCACTGGAGAAGGAAATGTGTTAAACCATGACGTCAACTAAAACTCTACCATCAGTGTGATACACAGTGTGTCACTCAGGATATGGTCAGTTATGAATATTAACTTTAAATCCAATCTTTATCAAACATATATGTCAAGACTGTGTTTAAACGTATAACTGTACGAAGAAACCTTATTATTACCAGGACCAAGAACCTCAAAGCAAACTGTAGTCTACATAGCAAACATGTCAACAAAACAATTCTGAAATATTTCAGCCTGACAGCGTGGAGACCAAATTCCTTCCTGTAAAATGACTTCATCTTCCTCAAAGGGAGCGGGTCCCCCAGTAATGAGCTGAGGGTGTAATAACAAGGCTCCTGCCGGCAGATGTACACTCTATGCTTGGGAGTGACAGCGGGAGTGTCTTCTCCCTGGCGTCACTAGTCCTCAGACCTTCCATACAATTTATCTTATTACAAGGCGATGCAGTGCATACAAGCCCGGGTACAAAATAAGCAATTACAGTTAATTAGACAACAACACAAAAATATGGCCTCAGATACTTCAGTCAGTCAGTTCAACTATGGCCAAGGTAATGAATGAAGAAAACATCAAAGAATAGTTAAATTACTGTTTCATCAGTGGAGCCAACCAGGACCCTCAATTGTGTATTCTTATTTCCCCTGGTTTAAGGACTCCTCTCAGTAGTTGAGGTCTCCTCTCAGTAGTCAAGGCCTACGCACCACAAAAAGGCTCTATACAGTGCCCAATAAGGTTTATTTGGCTTGTAACCACAGTGCATTCCTTTTTGGTGCTATATAGAACCCTTATTTGAAGGTTTTATAAAAGAACCATGCTCATAAGGTTCTGAATGGAATCGTCATGGTGGTATAAAGAACATTTTCCTAAGGTTCTACAAAGAACCATTAATAAAGGTTCTATATAGCACCAAGTGTCATGCTGGTGATAGAGGACCCAAAAGCGACTTAACAGAAACAGAGTTTATTCAAGTCCAAACAGGGAATAACAGAAATCCTCTAGTCTGTAGAGGGGAATAACAAGAGAAGCGGCCACAGACTGCAGGTCGCTTCGGGTAGGCGCAGGCCGTAGTTGACAGAGACACCTGCTCACACGCAGCATCTGATGAAGGCAAAAAACACGACAGGACAGGGCGAAACACAATCACAGCACGGTGAATACTAAACAAGGAACCGACGGGACAGGAACGGAACACAAAGGAATAAATAGGGACTCTAATCAGGGAAAGGATCGGGAACAGGTGTGGGAAGACTAAATGATGATTAGGGAATAGGAACAGCTGGGAGCAGGAACGGAACGATAGAGAGAAGAGAGAGCGAGAGAGTGAGAGGGGGAGGGGGAGAGAGAGGGATAGAAAGAGGGAAAGAACCCAATAAGACCAGCAGAGGGAAACGAACAGAATGGGGAGCACAGGGACAAGACATGATAATAAATGACAAACATGACAGTACCCCCCCACTCACCGAGCGCCTCCTGGCGCACTCGAGGAGGAATCCTGGCGGCAACGGAGGAAATCATCGATGAGTGAACGGTCCAGCACGTCCCGAGACGGAACCCAACTCCTCTCCTCAGGACCGTAACCCTCCCAATCCACTAAGTATTGGTGACCCCGTCCCCGAGAACGCATGTCCATGATCTTATGTACCTTGTAAATAGGTGCGCTCGACAAGGACGGGAGGGGGAGGGAAGACGAACGGGGGTGCGAAGAAAGGGCTTAACACAGGAGACATGGAAGACAGGATGGACGCGACGAAGATGTCGCGGAAGAAGCAGTCGCACAGCGACAGGATTGACGACCTGGGAGACACGGAACGGACCAATGAACCGCGGAGTCAACTTACGAGAAGCTGTCGTAAGAGGAAGGTTGCGAGTGGAAAGCCACACTCTCTGGCCGCAACAATACCTTGGACTCTTAATCCTGCGTTTATTGGCGGCTCTCACAGTCTTCCCCGCAGACAAAGGCAGACCGGTAGTGAAGCCTAAGGCGATGTGAGACCATGGTCGAGAAGGAATGGGGAGCGGTCTGAGACGACCGGCAGGAGGACAGTTACCCGACTTAGTCTGCGCGCAGTCCGAACAAGCAGCCACGAAACGGCGCGTGTCACGCTCCTGAGTCGGCCACCAAAAGCGCTGGCGAATAGACGCAAGAGTGCCTCGAACACCGGGATGACCAGCTAACTTGGCAGAGTGAGCCCACTGAAGAACAGCCAGACGAGTGGAAACAGGAACGAAAAGGAGGTTACTAGGACAAGCGCGCGGCGGCGCAGTGTGCGTGAGTGCTTGCTTAACCTGTCTTTCAATTCCCCAGACTGTTAACCCGACAACACGCCCATAAGGAAGAATCCCCTCGGGATCAGTAGAAGCCACAGAAGAACTAAACAGACGGGATAAGGCATCAGGCTTGGTGTTCTTGCTACCCGGACGGTAAGAAATCACAAACTCGAAACGAGCGAAAAACAACGCCCAACGAGCTTGACGGGCATTAAGTCGTTTGGCAGAACGGATGTACTCAAGGTTCTTATGGTCTGTCCAAACGACAAAAGGAACGGTCGCCCCCTCCAACCACTGTCGCCATTCGCCTAGGGCTAAGCGGATGGCGAGCAGTTCACGGTTACCCACATCATAGTTGCGCTCAGATGGCGACAGGCGATGAGAAAAATAAGCGCAAGGATGAACCTTATCGTCAGACTGGAAGCGCTGGGATAGAATGGCTCCCACGCCTACCTCTGAAGCGTCAACCTCGACAATGAATTGTCTAGTGACGTCAGGAGTAACGAGGATAGGAGCGGACGTAAACGTTCTTTTAGAAGATCAAAAGCTCCCTGGGCGGAACCGGACCACTTAAAACACGTCTTGACAGAAGTAAGAGCTGTGAGAGGAGCAGCAACTTGACCGAAATTACGAATGAAACGCCGATAGAAATTAGCGAAACCTAAAAAGCGCTGCAACTCGACACGTGACCTTGGAACGGGCCAATCACTGACAGCTTGGACCTTAGCGGAATCCATCTGAATGCCTTCAGCGGAAATAACGGAACCGAGAAAAGTAACGGAGGAGACATGAAAAGAGCACTTCTCAGCCTTTACGTAGAGACAATTCTCTAAAAGGCGCTGTAGAACACGTCGAACGTGCTGAACATGAATCTCGAGTGACGGAGAAAAAAAAATCAGGATATCGTCAAGATAGACAAAAACAAAGATGTTCAGCATGTCTCTCAGAACATCATTAACTAATGCCTGAAAAACAGCTGGCGCATTGGCGAGACCGAACGGCAGAACCCGGTACTCAAAATGCCCTAACGGAGTGTTAAACGCCGTTTTCCACTCGTCCCCCTCTCTGATGCGCACGAGATGGTAAGCGTTACGAAGGTCCAATTTAGTAAAGCACCTGGCTCCCTGCAGAATCTCGAAGGCTGATGACATAAGGGGAAGCGGATAACGATTCTTAACCGTTATGTCATTCAGCCCTCGATAATCCACGCAGGGGCGCAGAGTACCGTCCTTCTTCTTAACAAAAAAGAACCCCGCCCCGGCCGGAGAAGAAGAAGGCACTATGGTACCGGCGTCAAGAGACACAGACAAATAATCCTCGAGAGCCTTACGTTCGGGAGCCGACAGAGAGTATAGTCTACCTCGAGGAGGAGTGGTCCCCGGAAGGAGATCAATACTACAATCATACGACCGGTGAGGAGGAAGGGAGTTGGCTCGGGACCGACTGAAGACCGTGCGCAGATCATGATATTCCTCCGGCACTCCTGTCAAATCGCCAGGTTCCTCCTGAGAAGTAGGGACAGAAGAAACGGGAGGGATGGCAGACATTAAACACTTCACACGACAAGAAACGTTCCAGGATAGGATAGAATTACTAGACCAATTAATAGAAGGATTATGACATACTAGCCAGGGATGACCCAAAACAACAGGTGTAAACGGTGAACGGAAAATCAAAAAAGAAATAGTCTCACTGTGGTTACCAGATACTGTGAGAGTTAAAGGTAGTGTCTCAAATTTGATACTGGGAAGATGACTACCATCTAAGGCAAACATGGGCGTAGGCTTGTCTAACGGTCTGAAAGGAATGTTATGTTTCCGAACCCATGCTTCGTCCATGAAACAACCCTCAGCCCCAGAGTCAATCAAGGCACTGCATGTAGCACCCGAACCGGTCCAGCGTAGATGGACCGACATAGTAGTACAAGATCTAGATGAAGAGACCTGAGTAGTAGCGCTCACCAGTAGCCCTCCGCTTACTGATGGGCTCTGGCCTCTTACTGGACATGAATTAACAAAATGTCCAGCAACTCCGCAATAGAGGCACAGGCGGTTGGTGATCCTCCGTTCCCTCTCCTTAGTCGAGATGCGAATCCCTCCCAGCTGCATGGGCTCAGTCTCAAAGCCAGAGGAGGGAGATGGTTGCGATGCGGAGCAGGGAAACACCGTTGATGCGAGCTCTCTTCCACGAGCCCGGTGACGAAGATCTACCCGTCGTTCTATGCGGATGGCGAGAGCAATCAAAGAGTCCACATCTGAACGAACCTCCCGGGAGAGAATCTCATCCTTAACCACTGCGTGGAGTCCCTCCAGAAAACGAGCGAGCAGCGCCGGCTCGTTCCACTCACTAGAGGCAGCAAGAGTGCGAAACTCAATAGAATAATCCGTTATGGACCGTTCACCTTGGCATAAGGAAGCCAGGGCCCTAGAAGCCTCCCTACCAAAAACTGAACGGTCAAAAACCCGAATCATCTCCTCTTTAAAGTTCTGGAACTTGTTAGAGCAATCAGCCCTTGCCTCCCAGATAGCTGTGCCCCATTCTCGAGCCCGGCCAGTAAGGAGTGAAATGACGTAAGCAACCCGAGCTCTCTCTCTAGAGTATGTGTTGGGTTGGAGAGAGAACACAATCTCACACTGCGTGAGAAAGGAGCGGCACTCAGTGGGCTGCCCGAAGTAGCAAGGTGGGTTATTAACCCTAGGTTCTGGAGGCTCGGCAGGCCAGGAAGTAACAGGTGGCACGAGACGTAGACTCTGGAACTGTCCAGAGAGGTCGGAAACCTGAGCGGCCAGGTTCTCCACGGCATGGCGAGCAGCAGACAATTCCTGCTCGTGTCTGCCGAGCATGGCTCCTTGGATCTTGACGGCAGTGTAACGAGCGTCTGAAGTCGCTGGGTCCATTCCTTGGTCGGTTCCTTCTGTCATGCTGGTGATAGAGGACCCAAAGCGACTTAACAGAAACAGAGTTTATTCAAGTCCAAACAGGGAATAACAGAAATCCTCTAGTCTGTAGAGGGGAATAACAAGAGAAGCGGCCACAGACTGCAGGTCGCTTTTTGGTAGGCGCAGGCCGTAGTTGACAGAGACACCTGCTCACACGCAGCATCTGATGAAGGCAAAAACACGACAGGACAGGGCGAAACACAATCACAGCACGGTGAATACTAAACAAGGAACCGACGGGACAGGAACGGAACACAAAGGAATAAATAGGGACTCTAATCAGGGGAAAGGATCGGGAACAGGTGTGGGAAGACTAAATGATGATTAGGGGAATAGGAACAGCTGGGAGCAGGAACGGAACGATAGAGAGAAGAGAGAGCGAGAGAGTGAGAGGGGGAGGGGGAGAGAGAGGGATAGAAAGAGGGAAAGAACCCAATAAGACCAGCAGAGGGAAACGAACAGAATGGGGAGCACAGGGACAAGACATGATAATAAATGACAAACATGACACCAAGCCCGAGCCAACACACCAAAACAAGGTTACTTATCCTGGCCTCAGTCAGTGGAGTTAAAAGGCAGTCTTCCTTTTCTTTTAGTTGTTGTTGCAGCAGGCAAGCGGGCAGGGAGGCAGGGAGGGAGGCAGGCAGGCAGGCAGGCAGGCAGGCAGGCAGGCAGGCAGGCAGGCAGGCAGGCAGGCAGGCAGGCAGGCAGGCAGGGAGGGAGGCAGGGAGGGAGGCAGGGAGGGAGGGAGGCAGGCAGGCAGGGAGGCAGAGAGGCAGAGAGGGAGGCAGGCAAGCGGGCAGGGAGGCAGGGAGGGAGGCAGGGAGGCAGGCAGGGAGGCAGGGAGGGAGGCAGGGAGGCAGGGAGGCAGGCAGGCAGGCAGGCAGGCAGGCAGGCAGGCAGGCAGGCAGGCAGGCAGGCAGGGAGGGACGCAGGGAGGGAGGCAGGCTGGCAGGCAGGGAGGGAGGGAGGGAGGGAGGCAGGGAGGCAGGGAGGGAGGGAGGGAGGCAGGCAGGCAGGCAGGGAGGGACGCAGGGAGGGAGGCAGGGAGGGAGGCAGGCTGGCAGGCAGGGAGGGAGGGAGGGAGGGAGGCAGGGAGGCAGGGAGGGAGGGAGGGAGGCAGCAGACACTCTACACGCTGTCTTGCCTCTCTCCAGTAATAGATCTGCTCAGCTCTCTCCCAATTTTCCTGGCTTCTCACCACTGTCAGAGCCACCTGTTTGATCTCACAGACACCCTCACCTCTGCAGTCTGTCTGCAGCCCTGGGAACAGCCCCAGCCGCCCGGACCTAGCCTGGCCCAGCTTGGCCTGTCAAACTGCCCGCACTGCATTGAGCTGCAGTGGACTGGGAGATAGGGGGGGAGACGGACAGACAAACAGAGAGAGGGAAAGAGATGAAACAGAGAGAGAAATAGAAAAACAGATACAGAAAGAGAGAGAAAGAGAGAGACAGACAAACAGTGAGAGGGAAAAAGATGAAAGAGAAAGAGAGAGAAAGAGAGGGAAAGAGAGGCAAACAGAGCGAAAGAGAAAGAAGGAGAGGGAGAGAGGCAGACAAACAGAGAGAGAGCATGCAGAGCCACTATACACACATGAAAGACACTACCGCTAAGGTCTGCCAATCTCCTGCTGTCGCCATGCCGACCTGTGTCTGAGCCCAGACAGTGGAGCTGGCCAGAGGGAGCGCTGACCAGAGGGTGGAGTACTGTAATACTGTAGTATAGGGGTGAAACTGACCAGGGCCATATATAGTAGGCTTATATTGTGTACAGTATATTGCATCTAAATCAAATCAAATGTTATTGGTCGCATATAAATATTTTGCAGATGTTATCACAGGTGGAGCTAAATGCCTGCAGTTGAAGTCGGAAGTTTACATACACTTATTTTTGAGTAATTAAAACTAGTTTTTCAACCACTTGGTAAGGACATCTACTTTTTGCATGACACAAGCAATTTTTCCAAAAATTGTTTTCAGACAGATTACTTCACTTATATCTCCCTGTGTCACAATTCCAGTGGGTCAGAAGTTTACATACACTAAGTTGACTGTGCCTTTAAACAGCTGGGGAAATGATGTCATGGGTTTAGAAGCTTCTGATAGGCTAATTGACATCATTTGAGTCAATTGGAGGTTTACCTGTGGATGTATTTCAAGGCCTACCTTCAAACTCAGTGCCTCTTTGCTTGACATCATGGGAAAATCAAAAGAAGTCAGCCAAGACCTCAGGAAAAAAATTGTGGTCCTCCACACGTCTGGTTCATCCTTGGGAGCAATTTCCAAATGCCTGAAGGTACCACGTTCATCTGTACAAACAATAGCACGCAAGTATAAACACCATGGTGCTACGCAGCCATCATACCGCTCAGGAAGGAGATACGTTCTGTCTCCTAGAGATGAACGTACTTTGGTGCGAGAGTGTAAATCAATCACAGAACAACAGCAAAGGACCTTGTGAAGATGCTGGAGGAAACACTTGCAAAAGTATCTATATCCACAGTAAAACGAGTCCTATATTGACATAACCTGGAAGGCCGCTCTGCAAGGAAGAAGCCACTGCTCCAAAACCGCCATAAAAAAGCCGGACTATGGTTTGCAACTGCACATGGGGACAAAGATCGTACTTTTTGGAAAAATGTCCTCTGGTCTGATGAAACAAAAATAGAACTGTTTGGCCATAATGACCATCGTTATGTTTGGAGGAAAAGGGGGACGCTTGCAAGCCGAAGAACACCATCCCAACCGTGAGTGGCAGCATCATGTTGTGGGGGTGCTTTGCTGCAGAAGGGACTGGTGCACTTCACAAAATAGATGGCAGCATGAGGGAGGAAAATTATGTGGATATATTGAAGCAACAAGACATCAGTCAGGAAGTTAAAGCTTGGTCGCAAATGGGTCTTCCAAATGGACAATGACCCCAAGCATACTTCCAAAGTTGTGACAAAATGGCTTAAGGACAACAAAGTCAAGGTACTGGAGTGGCCATCACAAAGCCCTGACCTCAATCCCATAGAAAATGTGTGGGCAGAACTGAAAAAGTGTTTGCGAGCAAGGAGGCGTACAAACCTGACTCAGTTACAGCAGCTCTGTCAGGAGGAATGGACCAAAATTCACCCAACCTATTGTGGGAAGCTTGTGGAAGGCTACCCAAAACGTTTGACCCAAGTTAAACAATTTAAGTCCAATGCTACCAAATACTAATTGAGTGTATGTAAACTTCTGACCCACTTGGAATGTGATGAAAGAAATAAAAGCTGAAATAAATCATTTTCTCTACTATTATTCTGACATTTCACATTCTTAAAATAAAGTGGTGATCCTAACTGACCTAAAACAGGGAATGTTTACTAGGATTAAATGTCAGGAATTGTGAAAAACGGAGTTTAAATGTATTTGGCTAAGGTGTATGTAAACTTCCGACTTCAACAGTTTTTTTCTAGCACACTTTCCACAGAAATCACAAAAAAAATAAAAAGAAGATCAGAACTAGCAATGTCCGAGTCCGGAATATAAATATACAGTATACAGTGCATTCGTAAAGTATTCAGACCCTTTGACCTTTCCACAATGTTTTTCCCCCTCATCAATCTACATACAATGCCCCATAATGGCAAAGCAAAAACTGGTTTCTAGACATTTTTGCAAATGTATTAAACATAAAAACTGAAATATACATTTACATAAGTATTCAGACCATTTACTCAGTACTTTGTTGAATCACCTTCAGCAGCGATTACAGCTTCAAGTCTTGGGTGTGACGCTACACACCTGTATTTGGGGAGTTTCTCCCATTCTTCTCTTCAAATCCTCTCAAGCTCTGTCAGGTTGGATGGGGATTGTCGCTGTACAGCTGTTTTCAGGTCTCTCCAGAGATGTTTAATCGGAGTCCGGGCTCTGGATGGGCCACTCAAGGACATTCATAGGCCACTCCTGCAAAGTCATTCCTGCATTGTATTGACTGTTTGCTTAGGGTTGTTGTCCTGTTGGAAGGTAAACCTTTGACGGGCGGCCAGCTCTAGGCAGAGTCTCTTGGTGGTTCCAAACATCTTCTGTTGAAGAATGATGGTGGCCACTGTGTACTTGGAGACCTTCAATAATGCAGAAATGTTTTGGTACCCTTCTCCGGATCTGTGCCTCGACACAATCCTGTCTCATAGCTCTACGGACAATTCCTTCAACCTCATGCACTGTCAACTGTATGACCTTATATAGACAGGTGTGTGCCTTTCCAACTCATGTTCAATCAATTAAATTTACCACAGGTGGACTCCAATCAAGGTGTAGAAACATCTCAGGGATAATCAATGGAGCTCAATGGAGCTCAATTTCGAGTTTCATAGCAAAGTGTCTGAATACTTATGTAAATAATACATTTCCAAAAATATCTAAAAAACTATTTTCACTTTGAAATTATGGGTTATTGTGTGTAGATTGATGAGGAAAAAATGGTATTTGATCCATTTTAGAATAAGGCTGTAACGTAAGAAAATGTTGCAAAAGGGAAGGGGTCTGCATACTTTCCAAATGCACTGTACACTCAGGTACACCCATCCAGTACCGGGTCAGACCCGGTTGCATACTGAACGGCTTAAATTCTTTGGGGCATGTAAATGTTGCTCAATTGGTATCAAGGGACCAAACATGTGCCAGGAAAACATTACACCACCGCCACCATCTTGTACGGTTGACACCAGGTAGGATGGGGCCTTGGACTCATACTGCTTACGCCAAATCCTGACTCTGCCATCAGCATGACGTAACAGGAAGTGGGACTAGTCGGACCAGTCAATGTTTTTCCACTCCTCAATTGTCCAGTCTTGGTGCATGCCCATTGGAGCCGCTTCTTCTTGTTTTTAGCTGATAGGAGTGGAACCCGGTGTGGTCGTCTGCTGCAAAAGCCCATCTGTGACAAGAACCAACAAGTTGTGCATTCCGAGATGCCACTCTGCACACCACTATTGTACAGCGCCATTATTAGCCAGTTAGCTTGTACGATTCTTGCCATTCTCCTTCATCCTCTCATCAATGAGCTATTTTCACCCACAGGACTGCAGGTGATTGGATGTTTGTTTGTGGCAATATTCTGGGTAAACCCTAGACACTGTCTTGGTTAAAAAGCCCATGAGGCCGGCTGCTTCTGAGATACTGGTACCGATGTGCCGGGGACTGACGATCATACCACGCTTAAAGTCGCTTAGGTCACTTGTTTTGCCCATTCTAATGTTCAATTGAATAGTAAATGAATGCCTCAATGCCTGTTAGCTTGCTTTTTACAGCAAGCCATGGCCACGTGACTCATGTCTATAGGAGTGAACCATTTCCGTGAACGGGGTGAACTTAATAAACTGGCCACTATGTGTACGCATATGATGGTGTGTACTGTATAGACAGTATATGATTAGGAAAGGTGTGTACAGCAGTAGTTATATAGGATGAGCCTTGACTAGAATACATTATTCATACCCGTTGACTTTTTTGTTGTGTTACAGCCTGACGTCAAAATGGATTAAATATATTTTTCACAAAGATACACACAATACCCCAGAATGACAAAGAGAAAACATGTTTTTAGAAATTTTTGCAAATGTATTGAAGGACCTTGGTCAGGGAGGTGACCAAGAACGGAAGGAGTATGACTACCTTTTGAAGGCACTGTACATATAAAGTGAGTAAAACTGTATGTCAACATTAGTGACTAGTGCTCATTGGCTATGTGCATAGGGCAGCAGTCTCTAAGGAGCAGGGTAGTGTTACCGTGTGGTAGCCGACTACTGTACTAACAGTGACTAAGTTCAAGGCAGGGTACTATGCGGAGGCCGGCTAGTGGTGACTATTTAACAGTCTGATGGCCTGGAGATAGAAGCTGAAGTCTCTCGGTCCCAGCGTTGATGCATATGTACTGTCTCCTCCATCTAGATGGTAGCGGGGTGAACAGGCTGTGGCTCAGGTGGCTCGGGTGGCTGAGGTCCTTGATGATTTTCTTGACTTTTCTGTGACACCGGCTCTGAAAGAGGCCCACTTATATCGAAAAGTCTACACCGACTTTGAAGGTGTTTGATTGAGTCAATTCAGATTGATGCATGGGGAATAGAGGGAATATTGGCACTCATTCATGGTTCAGTATCTTGGAATCAGAGTGGAAATAACAAGTGGTACAGTCATCAACACAAATGGCAAGAAGAGATTCCTCTGAAGTCACACGGCTGACTCTTACCAGGAAAAACATCAAATAAACTTCTAATTGTATTTATCACATGTGCCGAATACAACTGGTATATATACACTGCTCCAAAAAAATAAAGGGAACACTTAAACAACACAATGAAACTCCAAGTCAATCACACTTCTGTGAAATCAAACTGTCCACTTAGGAAGCAACACTGATTGACAATACATTTCACATGCTGTTGTGCAAATGGAATAGACAACAGGTGGAAATTATAGGCAATTAGCAAGACACCCCCAATAAAGGAGTAGTTCTGCAGGTGGTGACCACAGACCACTTCTCAGTTCCTATGCTTCCTGGCTGATGTTTTGGTCACTTTTGAATGCTGGCGGTGCTTTCACTCTAGTGGACGCATGAGACAGAGTCTACAACCCACACAAGTGGCTCAGGTAGTGCAGCTCATCCAGGATGGCATATCAATGTGAGCTGTGGCAAGAAGGTTTGCTGTGTCTGTCAGCGTAATGTTCAGAGCATGGAGGCACTACCAGGAGATAGGCCAGTACATCAGGAGATGTGGAGGAGGCCGTAGGAGGGCAACAACCCAGCAGCAGGACCGCTACCTCTGCCTTTGTGCAAGGAGGAACAGGAGGAGCACTGCCAGAGCCCTGCAAAATGACCTCCAGCAGGCCACAAATGTGCATGTGTCTGATCAAACGGTCAGAAACAGACTCCATGAGGGTGGTATGAGGGCCCGACGTCCACAGGTGGGGGTTGTGCTTACAGCCCAACACCGTGCAGGATGTTTGGCATTTGCCAGAGAACACCAAGATTGGCAAATTCGCCACTGGCGCCCTGTGCTCTTCACAGATGAAAGCAGGTTCACACTGAGCACATGTGACAGACGTGACAGAGTCTGGAGATGCCGTGGAGAACGTTCTGCTGCCTGCAACATCCTCCAGCATGACCGGTTTGGCGGTGGGTCAGTCATGGTGTGGGGTGGCATTTCTTTGGGGGGGCCACACAGCCCGCCATGTGCTCGCCAGACATGTGCTAGCCTGACTGCCATTAGGTACCGAGATGAGATCCTCAGACCCCTTGTGAGACCATATGCTGGTGCGGTTGGCCCTGGGTTCCTCCTAATGCAAGACAATGCTAGACCTCATGTGGCTGGAGTGTGTCAGCAGTTCCTGCAAGAGGAAGGCATTGATGCTATGGACTGGCCCACCCGTTCCCCACACCTGAATCCAAACGAGCACAACTGGGACATCATGTCTCACTCCGTCCACCAACGCCACGTTGCACCACAGACTGTCCAGGAGACCATCCGCCACCTCATTAGGGGCATGCCCAGGCGTTGTAGGGAGGTCATACAAGCACGTGGAGGCCACACACACTATTGAGCCTAATTTTGACTTGTTTAAAGGACATTACATTAAAGTTGGATCAGCCTGTAGTGTCGTTTTCCACTTTAATTTTTAGTGTGATTCCAAATCCAGACCTCCATGGGTTGATAAATTTGATTTCCATTGATCATTTTTGTGTGATTTTGTTGTCAGCACATTCAACTATGTAAAGAAAAAAGTATTTAATAAGAATATTTCATTCATTCAGATCTAGGATGTGTTATTTTAGTGTTCCCTATATTTTTTTGAGCAGTGTATATAACAAACATATTAATGCAACTTGCAACAATTTCAACGATTTTACTGAGTTACAGTTCATAAGGAAATCAGTCAATTGAAATTAATTCATTAGGCCCTAATCTATGGATTTCAGATGACTTGGCAGTGGCACACCCACCCACTGGGGAGCAAGGCCCAGCGAATCAGAATGAGTTTTTCCCCACAAAAGGGCTTTATTACAGACAGATACTCAGATGTCTGCGTGGCTGGCGTGGTAACACGTGGTCTGCCGGTTGGATGTCCTGCCAAATGATCTAAAACGAGGTTGGAGGCAACAGCTCTGGTGGACATTCCTCCAGTCAGCATGCCAATCGCGCGCTCCCTCAAAATAGGACTGTAAAGTTCACAAATGTAAGAGGACTCCCATGGTGTTGACATATTTGCAGAAATCCATGTATTTTGTGGCTTTTGGTGAATGTATTCTAATGAAAGTAGTGCTCTTACAACTGCCTGTAAACACACAGTCCAGTTCAAAGTGAATGATGGCAGGCCCTACTGCTGTAAACACACAGTCCCGTTCAAAGTGAATGATGGCAGGCCCTACTGCCTGTAAACACACAGTCCAGTTCAAAGTGAATGATGGCAGGCCCTACTGCCTGTAAACACACAGTCCAGTTCAAAGTGAATTATGGCAGGCCCTACTGCCTGTAAACACACAGTCTAGTTCAAAGTGAATGATGGCAGGCCCTACTGCTGTAAACACACAGTCCAGTTCAAAGTGAATGATGGCAGGCCCTACTGCTGTAAACACACAGTCCAGTTCATAGTTAATGATGGCAGGCCCTACTGCTGTAAACACACAGTCCAGTTCAAAGTGAATGATGGCAGGCCCTACTGCTGTAAACACACAGTCCAGTTCAAAGTGAATGATGGCAGGCCCTACTGCCTGTAAACACACAGTCCAGTTCATAGTGAATGATGGCAGGCCCTAATGCTGTAAACACACAGTCCAGTTCAAAGTGAATGATGGCAGGCCCTACTGCTGTAAACACACAGTCCAGTTCAAAGTGAATGATGGCAGGCCCTCAGTTGGTAGAGCATGGCGCTTGTAACGCCAGGGTAGTGGGTTCGATCCCCGGGACCACCCATACGTAGAATGTATGCACACATGACTGTAAGTCGCTTTGGATAAAAGCGTCTGCTAAATGGCATATATTATTATATATATTAACACACAGTCCAGTTCAAAGTGAATGATGGCAGGCCCATGTGGGAAGTGGCTTGTTTATAAAGGCCTACTGTAGCTCTGATTGGCTATAGCGCATCGGGCTGTGTAGACTCCGGTCCGGGACAAGACAGATGTTTTTATTCTGTTTCATTTACTGCAGTGTCTATTAATTGTCCAAACGCTCTATCGCTTTCCCTCTCTATATTGCTGTAGAAATTTCACAAAGGCCTTTGTATACATCTTTCCCAAACATTCTAAGAATTCATGAAAACGTTAAAATGACCACATCTAAGTGTCATATTCTTCCTGGGGGTGCATATGAAGAGATTTGAATAAGATGTCATGTTTCTAAAATGCTGTCAGTTCCATTTTAAATGCAACAATGTTTCACACGCGAGTTATTTTCAAAGAGATGGCAACAACAGCAAGCGTGCTGCAATACAGAAACACAGTTCCACTTACCAGATGATGATCATTTGAAACTTAACTTCTCTCAATTCTTGAAAAGGGAGAAGCTAACAAATTAGCGACATCATCCTCATTGATAACACCTGCGGCAAACTAGCCAAAAACAAAAGCTAGCTAGCTAGACCGTTGGGAAACTACTACAGTGACCAGTTGTCCTTCAAGAAGGCACAAGTTAAAAACGGTCTAAAATGTTGCCCTAATACAGTTGAATGGCAGAAGCTCTTATCTACTATAGCATCTGATGGCCTAGCCAATTGGCTGACCTAGATAGATAGATTTATCTACCCAGAGACCAGCAAAGAAAAATCATGATTGAATATTTTTTCCTGCTCAATGTTAACCTTTTCCTTTCTAACACAAACTGAAGAGATTAAATAAGGATGTCATTGAAAATAATAATATAATTATTTTATAAATCCTTAGCCCTTCTCTGAAGGCATAGAAGGCCCATTGTTCCTCACCTTGTTTGGGTTAGTGGCTCTACTTTCCCTCAGCATGCATTTTTTCACTTTTCTGAATGTCTAAAGAATCGATATGTTGTTTAAAAATATGAACACAGAAATACTGGACATTTTTTTAACTCTTATTATTGTGGTGATTTGACAAAATTACAATCATGGTCTTGAATTGGACTTTTTCTGGTCTCGGTCTTCACTCGGACTCGATTTGCTCCTGTCTTGGTCTTGAATCGGTCTCGCTTTAGGTGGTCTTGAACACAACACTGCTGGTCATTACTTTTTAGGGTACATGTGCAGATAATCTATGTTGATAAAGGTTGAGCATATCTTTGACATGGTCAGTTCTGACATCTTTGTAAGAACGTGTGGTAATTAAGAGTGGCCCTGTTAAGAAGTTACTGTGCCTCATCCAAAATCTTCATGGGCAGCTGGTTCACAGGAAGTTAATGTTTATTTTCCTCCAGGGGACGATTACACCATGTTCTGAGAATGTCCTAAAAATGTTGTTGGGATGTCCCTGGAACAAACCGTGAACTAGACAAAACCTGCAGGGGAAAATCAAATTGTATTGGACACATACACTTATTTAGCTGATGCTATTGCAGGTTTAGCGAAATGTTTGTGTTCCTGGCTTCAACAGTGCAGTAGTATCTAACAATTCACAACATTACACAAGTCTAAAAGTACAAGAATGGAATTAAGAAATATATAAATATCCGGACGAGTAATGTTGGAGTGGCATTGACTAAAATGCAGTAGAATATAATACAGTATATACATACAAAATTAGTCAAGCAGTATGTAAACATTGTTAAAGTGACTAGTGTTCCATTATTTAAAAGGCATAATTGACATGAACTCAATTTATACCATCAATACCGTAAAGAATTCTAAATTACATTTGACATCTCGGCTTTCACGTGTTCAAATGTTGTCACGTGTATGTTTTACGTTATCACATGTTGTCACGTTGCTTCACATGAAATCACGTCATCACACGAGATCATGTGAAATACATGTTTGTTTTTTCTTCCTATGGGTTGCCTGGCATTTATTCTGTATAAACCACAGGGTTGGTAAAATACATGGGGTCATCCAATCAATAGTGTAAATTACTATGTCTACAGAATGTCTGCAGCCATTTGAATCTGGACAAAAGCATGCTATTATAGTCACGTGGGTAGACGTGATACCTCTCACACTATTCCCTTACCACACAAGACATCATTGATATGTGAGGGAATGAAAACAACATTCCCTGGCTGGTTTGTATGTGCATCCTCCTCACTTCTATTCATGCATCATTTACAGTGGGGCAAAAAAAGTACAGTATTTAGTCAGCCACCAATTGTGCAAGTTCTAACACTTAAAAAGATGAGAGAGGCCTGTAATTTTCATCATAGGAAAAACAATCGAGAAAATCACATTGTAGGATTTTTTATTAATTTATTTGCAAATTATGGTGGAAAATACGTATTTGGTCAATAACAAAAGTTTATCTCGATACTTTGTTATATACCCTTTGTTGGCAATGACAGAGGTCGTTTTCTGTAACGTTTTCTGTAAGTCTTCACAAGGTTTTCACACACTGTTGCTAGTATTTTGGCCCATTCCTCCATGCATTCCTCCATGTTTCATCTTCAATGCCCTTGCTGATGGAAGGAGGTTTTCATTCAAAATCTCACGATACATGGCCCCATTCATTCTTTCCTTTACACGGATCAGTCGTCCTGGTCCCTTTGCAGAAAAACAGCCCCAAAGCATGATGTTTCCACCCCCTTGCTTCACAGTAGGTATGGTGTTCTTTGGATGCATCTCAGCATTCTTTGTCCTCCAAACACGACGAGTTGAGTTTTTACCAAAAAGTTATATTTTGGTTTCATCTGACCATATGACATTCTCCCAATCTTCTTCTGGATCATCCAAATACTCTCTAGCAAACTTCAGATGGGCCTGGACATGTACTGGCTTAAGCAGGGGGACACGTCTGGCACTGCAGGATTTGAGTCCCTGGTGGCGTAGTGTGTGACTGATGGTAGGCCTTGTTACTTTGGTCCCAGCTCTCTGCAGGTCATTCATCAGGTCCCCCCATGTGGTTCTGGGATTTTTGCTCACCGTTCTCGTGATCATTTTGACCCCACGGGTGAGATCTTGCGTGGAGTCCCAGCTCGAGGGAGATTATCAGTGGTCTTGTATGTCTTCCATCTCCTAATAATTGCTCCCACAGTTGATTTCTTCAAACCAAGCTGCTTGCCTATTGCAGATTCAGTCTTCCCAGCCTGGTGCAGGTCTACAATTGTCACGTTCTGACCATAGTTCTTTTGTGTTTTCCTTGTTTTAGTGTTGGTCAGGACGTGAGCTGGGTGGGCATTCTATGTTGTGTGTCTAGTTTGTCCGTTTCTATGTAAGGCCTGATATGGTTCTCAATCAGAGGCAGGTGTTAGTCATTGTCTCTGATTGGGAACCATATTTAGGTAGCTTGTTTTGTGTTAGGGTTTGTGGGTGGTTGTTTCCTGTCCTCTGCACCAGATAGGACTGTTTCGGGTTTTGCCACGTTTATTGTTTTGTATTTGTGTTCATGTTTAGTTTCTCTTATTAAAAACCATGAACTCGAACCACGCTGCATTTTGGTCCTCCTCTCCTTCGACGGAAGAAAGCCATTACAACAATTTTGTTTCTGGTGTCCTTTGACAGCTCTTTTGTCTTAGCCATAGTGGAGTTTGGAGTGT
Source organism: Oncorhynchus gorbuscha (assembly GCF_021184085.1). Taxonomy (NCBI): domain Eukaryota; kingdom Metazoa; phylum Chordata; class Actinopteri; order Salmoniformes; family Salmonidae; genus Oncorhynchus; species Oncorhynchus gorbuscha. The sequence goes on along the minus strand of NC_060183.1, from coordinate 15,578,784 downwards.
GACTGTTTGAGGTTGTGGACAGGTATATTTTATACTGATAACAAGTTCAAACAGGCGCCATTAATACAGGTAACGAGTGGAGGACAGAGGAGCCTCTTAACGAAGAAGTTACAGGTCTGTGAGAGCCAGAAATCTTGTTTGTAGGTGACCAAATACTTATTTTCCACCATAATTAGCAAATCAATTAAAAAAATCTTCCAATGTGATTTTCTGGAATTTTTTTCTTCTCATTTTGTCTGTCATAGTTGAAGTGTACCTATGATGAAAATTACATGCCTCTCTCATCTTTTTATGTGGGAGAACTTGCACAACATACAGATCCATTTACCAGCAGTATGAGGTGTGTGCATACCTCTGTTCAGGCCTGGTTGGAGGGAACATACAGATCCATTTACTAGCAGTATGAGGTGTGTGCATACCTCTTTTTAGGCCTGGTTGGAGGGAACATACAGATCCATTTACTAGCAGTATGAGGTGTGTGCATACCTCTTTTTAGGCCTGGTTGGAGGGAACATACAGATCCATTTACCAGCAGTATGAGGTGTGTGCATACCTCTGTTTAGGCCTGGTTGGAGGGAACATACAGATCCATTTACCAGCAGTATGAGGTGTGTGCATACCTCTGTTCAGGCCTGGTTGGAGGGAACATACAGATCCATTTACTAGCAGTAGGAGGTGTGTGCATACCTCTTTTTAGGCCTGGTTGGAGGGAACATACAGATCCATTTACCAGCAGTATGAGGTGTGTGCATACCTCTGTTCAGGCCTGGTTGGAGGGAACATACAGATCCATTTACTAGCAGTATGAGGTGTGTGCATACCTCTTTTTAGGCCTGGTTGGAGGGAACATACAGATCCATTTACCAGCAGTATGAGGTGTGTGCATACCTCTGTTCAGGCCTGGTTGGAGGGAACATACAGATCCATTTACTAGCAGTATGAGGTGTGTGCATACCTCTTTTTAGGCCTGGTTGGAGGGAACATACAGATCCATTTACCAGCAGTATGAGGTGTGTGCATACCTCTGTTTAGGCCTGTTTGGAGGGAACATACAGATCCATTTACAAGCAGTGTTTGGTAAGATAACAATACTGGGATTGTGTCATTCAAGGCAGGGGTTTAATTGCATCAAATTAGACAAGTTGACAAAATACAAAACGCTAACGTGTCATTATAGTTCCATAGTGTTGTTTGATGTTGGGTAGAAATACTAAAGGGAAGACTTGAAGAAAAGACCTAAAACAAATCCTGTGTTTGTGATACCATAGCAACCTCAACCTCAACCTAATGCCTGGCTAGGCTGTTAAATAACAGGGTCCAAGCTTGAATCGTCTAGTAGGCCTATCAACAATGGGAACTGGGTTCAAACACACTCAGCTACAACTGAACAATAGGTGGACGATAATCCAACACTCTGAATAGAATAGTCATTGAGGTCGATGTCCTTAAGGCTTCTACCTCGATATATTTAGCAGTTACAAGTCTTCTGCTTGTTGGATTGTTGTCAAATGCATTCTCACACTCTTCTAGATGAAAAACGACTCAGCAGCTGGAGCCAAACGTAAATGGGTTCAACCAAATAAAAACAATAGAATGATGGCTCCTATTCAGGGAGTCAGTTGAAGTTATTGGCATTGCTACTCAAAGATACTAAAAGAAATCCTGCTTATCTAAAACACTTGGGCAAATCAACACCCACGGTGTCTCTACGAGCACAGGGGAGTTATCTTTAGTTTCCCTGAGTGTGCAGTGAGTTGGGTGGATCGAGGATGCCAGACGCTGTGGTCGGACTCGCATCACATCAAGCCATAACAGCTGTTATAATGAGAACAGACGGTCAAATTCTAATTTAAAAATCTGTCTTTAGTGCCGGGTCCACCAGTAAGACTCAGACCATGGAATTTTTTGATTGTCTCGTCTAATTTGGTTTTAACAAGATTCCCCGCTGGGGCTCCATTCCACATTTGGAGCCTGTTGGATGGCTGGCCAAATGCTCTGCTGGCTACAGCTAAAGTATCAGAGGAAGTACTGAGCCTGAAGCAGCCCATTGCTGTGAGTCGATGGTATATCATGATTTATTCACAATGATTGATTGATTGGTTAATGGATTGATTTATATATTATGATGCCTCATGCATGCCTAGAGCAATACAATTATGATCCAAAGTAAAATGTGTGACATGATTGCCTCCAACATTATTTTCATCATTTTAACCATGGAAGATGCTTGAAGATCTCACAGATCCCCATTTTGTAGTAGCTGTTACTTCCTGTTCTCTGTTGGGTGTGGTGAAGTCTGGAAGTCTACAAGATTTTCACCTGTGGAAAACAATATGTATAAAACAATACTTACTTTGTTTAAAGATGAAACCTTATTTGACCCAATGAGTGTAATTTTGAGGAGAATATCTCCACAACATGACCATACAGGTACTCCCCTTCTGGACATGATGACATGCTGCCTGCAACCCAATTCATGTTTTCTTACAGCTGGTTCTGGTGCCATGGTGGCAAATGTATGTCTTCTAATGTCTGAGCAGGAGACATGTATAAAGCACCCCCTTATTAACTGGGGCCCGACTGTGCCAAGCTTCTATTTTTCTATAGGCCCTGCGTTTTGAGAAATAATAAAACGCTTGGGTGGGATGCCATCAACATTATTTACTCTGTGTATGTTTGTGTGTGAAGGGAGATCAAGAACATCTCTCAAAATGCTACCTTCGACTGCATGCACACTACATCAATTATGAAGCACCCAGAATCTACAACATATAGTTTAGAAAACCAGAAATACTTCAAAAATCTATACATGGTTCAGGAAAACGGCTGTATTACGGGTTTCACATTTCACACAGTCCTGCCATTATACAGTGTGACAGAAATTGGTATAAAATTTGAAAAATATATAAACAATGTCAGAAAGTCAGTGACTGTCCAATGGACAAAGTCAACGTCAGTTTCTTTAAGGGAAAAACCATTCCTGGGCTGTGTTCTGTTAGACGTGATCCATCTCTAAACGCTGTACAAATATGACCACAGAGTTATTACCCACCTGCAGTCAACATCTCTGATGATACTGTTGCGCGGTGTACGTGTGCCGTGTGTGTGCACGCACACTTACTTGCATGGGTTTTGTGTTTACTCCGCATTGGGCTGTATTAGCTTCAGGTTCTATAGAATGTAAAAGGGACCATGATGCTCGGCTGCTGCGGCATAATAACAAACCTGTCGGCTTGTAGTTATCCACTTAATTATGTATTTTGGGGTGTTTGTTTGATATATTACAATGGGAATCCATCGTGTGCAGATCAAAGGGGATCATGTCATCACAGCCCGGTCACAAGGTACAGCTAATCTTGTCGTAATTATTTTATTGTTAATTAGAGTGCCTCTCCTCGTAAGTTATTATCTCTCTCTCTCTCTTGGCGGGTGTTCAAGAGCAGTGTAATTCACTTGTTTACTAACATGACCACTTAATGTGGAGATAAACCAGTGACTTTAGAGTGCTTTGTCGGTGTGACGCTGCCTGCTGGTGAAAAGTCCACTTAGAGATGCTCTGGACATGTTTAGAATATATTATTAAGGGTGGAACAGTATGGTGCTCTGCCTGTGTAGTTAAATGGTTCATAAACAAGGGTCTACCCGTAGTCATCTCTGTGCAGAAGTGAAGAGTTTGTTTTGCAGGCCAAGTGACTATCATTATACACCTTGTGCAATTAAAAACAATTTATATAATTGGCACTTAATTAAACATGTTAAAGTAACTGTCTAGTGAAAATCTCACATTTGAAAGTTCATATTCTGTTAACTCATACGCTAATAATGTTGTGGACTCCAACAATACAATAATCTATATTATTTGTGGCCTAAGCATAAATTTGAGATTTTTTTCCAGAAACCCTACCTCAAACAGATCGTTTCTCAAACGCTTGCTATTTTCTCATGAAACATGATGTCATGTTGGCTCATTTACTGAGCTGGCCGATCAGCGGTCAATATGTGTTAATATGTTTTATGGCTGGTATACACCCACATCATTCTGTTGTTGGGGGACACCCACACCATTCTGTTGTTGGGGGACACCCACACCATTCTGTTGTTGGGGGACACCCACACCATTCTGTTGTTGGGGGACATCCACATCATTCTGTTGTTGGGGTACGCCCACATCATTCTGTTGTTGGGGACATCCACATCATTCTGTTGTTGGGGACACCCACATCATTCTGTTGTTGGGGGACACCCACACCATTCTGTTGTTGGGGGACACCCACACCATTCTGTTGTTGGGGGACATCCACATCATTCTGTTGTTGGGGTACGCCCACATCATTCTGTTGTTGGGGGACATCCACATCATTCTGTTGTTGGGGGACACCCACATCATTCTGTTGTTGGGGGACACCCACATCATTCTGTTGTTGGGGGACACCCACATCATTCTGTTGTTGGGGGACATCCACATCATTCTGTTGTTGGGGGACACCCACATCATTCTGTTGTTGGGGGACACCCACATCATTCTGTTGTTGGGGGACACCCACATCATTCTGTTGTTGGGGGACACCCACATCATTCTGTTGTTGGGGGACATCCACATCATTCTGTTGTTGGGGGACACCCACATCATTCTGTTGTTGGGGGACATCCACATCATTCTGTTGTTGGGGTACGCCCACATCATTCTGTTGTTGGGGGACATCCACATCATTCTGTTGTTGGGGGACACCCACATCATTCTGTTGTTGGGGGACACCCACATCATTCTGTTGTTGGGGGACACCCACACCATTCTGTTGTTGGGGGACACCCACACCATTCTGTTGTTGGGGGACACCCACATCATTCTGTTGTTGGGGGACACCCACACCATGCTGTTGTTGGGGGACACCCACACCATTCTGTTGTTGGGGGACACCCACACCATTCTGTTGTTGGGGGACACCCACATCATTCTGTTGTTGGGGGACACCCACATCATTCTGTTGTTGGGGGACACCCACATCATTCTGTTGTTGGGGGACACCCACATCATTCTGTTGTTGGGGGACACCCACACCATTCTGTTGTTGGGGGACACCCACATCATTCTGTTGTTGGGGGACACCCACATCATTCTGTTGTTGGGGGACACCCACATCATTCTGTTGTTGGGGGACACCCACATCATTCTGTTGTTGGGGGACACCCACACCATTCTGTTGTTGGCGTACGCCCACACCATTCTGTTGTTGGGTTACGCCCACACCATTCTGTTGTTGGGTTACGCCCACACCATTCTGTTGTTGGGGTATGCCCACACCATTCTGTTGTTGGGGTATGCCCACACCATTCTGTTGTTGGGTTACGCCCACACCATTCTGTTGTCGGGGTTACACCCACACCATTCTGTTGTTGGGGTACGCCCACACCATTCTGTTGTTGGGTTACGCCCACACCATTCTGTTGTTGGCGTACGCCCACACCATTCTGTTGTTGGGTTACGCCCACACCATTCTGTTGTTGGGTTACGCCCACACCATTCTGTTGTTGGGGTATGCCCACACCATTCTGTTGTTGGGGTATGCCCACACCATTCTGTTGTTGGGGTATGCCCACACCATTCTGTTGTTGGGGTATGCCCACACCATTCTGTTGTTGGGGTATGCCCACACCATTCTGTTGTTGGGGTATGCCCACACCATTCTGTTGTTGGGGTATGGCCAATCCATTCTGTTGTTGGGGTATGGCCAATCCATTCTGTTGTTGGGGTATGCCCACACCATTCTGTTGTTGGGGTATGCCCACACCATTCTGTTGTTGGGGTATGCCCACACCATTCTGTTGTTGGGGTATGCCCACACCATTCTGTGTTGGGGTATGCCCACACCATTCTGTTGTTGGGGTATGCCCACACCATTCTGTTGTTGGGGTATGGCCAATCCATTCCAACACAGAAAAGCTGTTTTTAACCTACTTATTTACCGTTTTTTGTAAGGAAAGATATTTAGCTCATATCGTAATTAATTATAGGTCTTATTTCATAGAAATCTGGAAACACTGGACAGTTACTTTAACTGCCTGTAATCAAAACAATTGAATTTGATACCAGGGGTTGATGAAATGTAAACTTCATCACCTCCATCTACTGGTGAAAAGTAGTTACTACAGCAATCAAGACCACACGTCAGTTATTTTCTCTCTCCGGGTTCTCCACACTACAGATACAATATATGGTGTCAGATGCCATCTAGTGGCACATCTGTTTCTTTACAAAGCCTGAAATAGTTTCAACAGTGTAAACTGTCCAATGGTTTTACATTAAAATAACAGGTTTGACGTTTCACGTTAGGTGTCAACACAATATTTTAAGGAAATCATAATAGATTGAGTTTATGAAACATTTGCATAAATATTACATACGTCTAAAGTAAAAAGTGACTTGTATTGAACAAACAAGTGTTAACAGAATACTTACCACTAAGCTATGGTGAACTCAGGAAAACAGAGATTCTCCCCTATATAGGCATTTCTCACGCCCAGGAGAATTATGATCTGTTTAAATGGAGAGGCTCTGAAAGCCTCTCTGGTTGTGAAAGGAAACTCCTTTGACAACGAGCCAGAGAAAGAGAGAAGTGCTTGTGGTGCCAGAGCAAAGAGCTGTTGGAGACTTTGATTGTTTTGGGGGTTTTCCAGCTCTATTTTATCTCCCTCTTTTTAAAGAACTCCGTCTCCCAGAAAGCTTTGCCTTGCGGGAGAAGTGCTTCATGAGCATCAGCCACCTGCGGTAGCGAGGTGGCTGATGAGGTCTGCACAACGCATCACCGGGGGCAAACTACCTGCCCTCCAGGACACCTACACCACCCGATGTTACAGGAAGGCCATAAAGATCATCAAGGACATCAACCACCCGAGCCACTGCCTGTTCACCCCGCTATCATCCAGAAGGCGAGGTCAGTACAGGTGCATCAAAGCTGGGACCGAGAGACTGAAAAACAGCTTCTATCTCAAGGCCATCAGACTGTTAAACAGCCACCACTAACATTGAGTGGCTGCTGCCAACACACTGACACTGACTCAACTCCAGCCACTTTAATAATTGGAATTGATGGGAAATTATGTAAATATATCATTAGCCACTTTAAACAATGCTACCTTATATAATGTTACTTACCCTACATTATTAATCTCATATGCATACGTATATACTGAACTCTATATCATCGACTGCATCCTTATGTAATACATGTATCACTAGCCACTTTAACTATGCCACTTTGTTTACATACTCAGATGTATATACTGTACTCGATACCATCTACTGTATCTTGCCTATGCCGCTCTGTACCATCACTCATTCATATATCCTTATGTACATATTCTTTATCCCCTTACACTGTGTATAAGACAGTAGTTTTGGAATTGTTAGTTAGATTACTTGTTGGTTATCACTGCATTGTCGGAACTAGAAGCACAAGCATTTCGCTACACTCGCATTAACATCTGCTAACCATGTGTATGTGACAAATACAATTGGATTTGATTTGATTGATGTGATTAGCTGATCACACACTATTGAGTTAAAGCGGCTGTACATTCAGACTACACATTTCACACGTTTGCCACTTACAACCAATACTGTGACTGGATATTTCTGTGGCGCTACTAGCTAATGATTACACTTATCTTTAAATGAATCAATGGTACAAAATCAAATAAATTGTATAACATGTTTTTCGAAATGTTTGTCATTATTGATCTGTGACGAGAAGTGTGAGCCTTGGGCAGACTTGAAGAAATTAGAAGGTGACAAGTAGATAAGCTTTGAGCCTGTGGACATGTCGATATGATTCCAGGGTCAGAGCACACTACTTCTCAGCTCTTATAATTATCCTCCTTTCCTCTGAAGATGTAATCTTCGTACATGCAATCACCCTCTGTATTCAGAAATAACTGGGCTAACTCCATCCTCTGGTTAATAAGCCCAGATGACTTTACTGTGTGTACACTGGCATCACTATAAATCAGGCAACTTAGTTAAATCAATCAAATGGATGTTTAATATGTTCTCCTTCTAGATCCATTAAAAATGAACACCGTCTCCTGAAGTTCATCAATATCATAATGCTGATTCTCAGAGCAGAAGCAAACGCATGGAAATTGAACTGACTCTTAATGTCAATTTGACCTGGGCATAGAATAGACTGGGGTGTTTTGGGTTTGGCATACTTCTCTCTGCAAAGAAAGGGATTTTTAACCATTTCGGAAGAGGGAAAAAGGACTAGGTGAATAGAAGTAGCAACAGTTTGATGAGAAATGTTTATTTCTGTTTCCATCATTAGGTTGAAGACATATCTGATATATTTGTGAAGGCAGCACTTGAACAAAGATTACTGCATTGGTTTTTCATGTGCTTATAAACATCACACGGCCATTACGAATATTGATTCAAAACCAGACCACAACCAGAATTGTTATTTCAAGACATGGCAAATATGCAGTATGCAGCAAACAGGATAGTATTTCAAATATCCCTCAAAAATGTAACAATCTGTATAAAAATGACAAAAATAACACTGTATTCGGGTCTGAGTGACTTTTATGATTGGGGCACAGGAAAAGGCCTACGTGGACAGCAAGTGCATCCCTGATTAAGACACCTCTGTGTCGCCGAGACATTTTCATAAACTCCTCTTAGGAAAGAACATTCTACAAGTGACAATATTGGGAAAAGAGCATGTTTTATCCTAAGTAAATTCAAAATGGTTAGTATTCTGTATTTAAAGGAAACCGAATAGCTTACTGGTTGCATAAACTTTTGGATGAATGTACAGTAGCTTAATAGAGAGAAGACCATTTTTAAGATGAAGCCAATTAATTGCGATGTTGCTTTCGTTTGCAACACTTAACAAGAAACCAGTGGGTTACTGATAAATAAATGCAAATATAATGCTGAAATAAAGCGCAATTCAATTGAGATTTATGCCATGAATTAAGTCATTGGGGACAATACTAAAAAGTTCATTTTGTCACAAGTGAAAATACAAAAGTCACAGTTTTGTCATTGGTATGTGCAGATTGTTCCAGGGCCCCATCCATAGCTCCTCCTCATCGGAATACGTGCGATCGCTCTGAGATTCTAAAGGTTCTCTCACATCCTCATTGTCCACTGTTGACTCCTGCTCCTCCGCGTCCCACGTTCTCTCGCTCCTGGCCTTGGCGATGTTGGACTTGGACGCAATGCTCTCGGCTCCCGTGGTGCTGGAGGCCAGGGAGCCGCTGGAGGGCTGGGTGTTTAGGTTCTTGTCGGCCGAGGACGTGGTCGCCACGGGGCTGTTGAGTGGCAGTCTCTCCTCGTGAGTCACCGCCAGTTTGTCTAGTTTCTTAAAGTGCTTGCCCAGGCGCACTGGGGAGTTGACCTTTATGTTGTTTGAGTGGGCGGCCCGGCGGGTGCGTATGACCGAGCCGTTCTGTGCCAGGTACACGCTGCCGTTGACGTGGCTGTGGTTGGTCAGATTGGACAGCCGGTTCCTTTGGGGCTCCGGAGCACTGTCCTCCCCCGTGGAACTGGTCTCATACTCCCTGTCCACCACCAGCTTGATCCGCTTCTTCCTCCCGTACTGAACAACAACAACAAGCAGACAGAAATACAGTGAGTGTACAAAACATTAGGAACACCTTTCTAATATTGAGTTAACCCCCCCCTGGACTCTACAAGGTGTTGAAAGCATTCCACAGGGATGCTGGCCCATGTTGACTCCAATGCTTCCCACAGTTGTGTCAAGTTGGCTGGATGTCCTTTGGGTGGTGGACCATTCTTGATACACACGGGAAACTGTTGAGCATGAAAAACCCAGCAGCTTTGCAGTTCCTCACACAAACCAGTGGGCCTGGCACCTACTACCATAGGTGGTACCACGTTTAAAGGCACTGAAATCTTTTGTCTTTCCCATTCACCCTCTGAATGGCACATACACATTCCATGTCTCAATTGCCTCAAGGCTTTAAAATCCTTCTTTAACCTGTCACCTCCCCTTCATCTACAAAGATTTGAAGTGGATTTAAAAAGTGACATCAATAAGGGATCATTGCTTTCACCTGGATTCACCTGGTCAGTCTATATCATTGAAAGAGCAGGTGTTCTTAATGTTTTGTGCACTCAGTGTATGAGAGACATGAAGCTTAACATCAAGACCTTATTAAAGACACTCAGTGCACATTGTCACGCTGGAGAAGGAGCTGTTGGAGGAAATGACTACATCTTCTGAGGTGAATTAACCACCATCTTTTGTGCTTCTTCACACAGACGGATGAGAAGCAAATCATTAACCATTTACTAAGAGCTTTAGAAGAAGGAATGGGATTATCACATCAAAAGGACATTGCTTCCACTATTCATGAATGAAAAGGCAGCAGCTAAAAAGAGAAGAGTAGAAAAGAGGCCATGCGGTTTGGACTCTGTAATTGGCTAAAATGGCTTCTATTACAATAATACATTCCACACAAATAATTGCAAACGCAATCAAGGCATTCGGAGATCTTACTTAATGGGATCGCAATTCAATTGAACCAAGATGTTACGGCTTCATCTTCCTCTTCTTCCTCTGTGCTATGCTCCAAGCAGTTTCCATAACTACCGCTGGACGGTCTCGCCGTCGTGGCTCCCTCCTCATCATCCTCAGGGGTAGGGGGAAAGGGTCATCTGAGGCTGACCTCTGTCGAGCCTCGTCTCTTTCCTGTTGAGACCATTGTAAGGCTCCCACTGGACTTCTTGGATGATGACCCTTCACTCCTCGGACGACTCTCCGCTCTCAGCCTCCTCTTCCTCCTCCCCCGAGGACTCCTCCTCTTCCTTGCTCTCCTCTTCAATGGTGTTCTCAGGCCCTAAAGTGTGTGAGGAAGTTGTGGATCTAGCGCTTCTTATCCAGGTGGATCTAAAGCTCCTGGAGATTGGGTCAGAGACTTACTCTGCTAAGAGACGATCTCTGTTCTGTCCCACTGTGCTGTGTATCAGAGGATGTTATCCACTGTCCTGTCTACTCTGACTGCGGCTGGAGACCACAGAGGATCTCCTGCTGGACACGGGTCTGTGAACGTGTCCCTGGCTCTGTGTCCACCTCTGCAGACGTCACACTCCTCTTGTGTTCCTCAGTCTCTGATCCTGATCTTTATCGGACTCTTTCTCCTCAGAATCCCCAGCCTCTCTCTCTGTCTGGGACTACTCCTCAGAATCACCATCTGACTTTGACCTCCTCTTCTCCTCCTCAGAATCTCCCTGGCTCTCCCCCTGGTCTGAATCCACAGCCCTTTCCTGGGCCTCCTCTCCTCCCAAGTCTCCTCCAGAGTAACCCCTGCAATCTGTTGTGGAGGATGAAGCAGTGCTGCTCATACTCCTTCTGTCTGAGAAGGCCTCCCCTGGGACCCTGCTTCAGAGCTGCTGCAGTCCTGGTCACGACTGTCCCCCGCCAGGGAGGCCTGCCACCTCTATTCCCTCTCAGAGTCACTGGAGCATTGGGACCTGGAACCATACATGCTCTGCTCAGCTACAGAGCTCATACTGAAGATATCCTCCTCTCTTGAAGAGCCTGCTTGATATGTTTATACAGTTGAAGTCGGAAGTTTACATACACTTAGGTTGGAGTCATTAAAACTAGTTGTTCAACCACTCCACAATTTCTTGTTAACAAACTATAGTTTTGGCAAGTCGGTTAGGACATCTACTTTGTGCATGAAAAGTAATTTTTCCAACAATTGTTCACAGACAGATTATTTAACTTATAATTCATTGTATCACAATTCCAATGGGTCAGAAGTTTACATACACTAAGTTGACTGTGCCTTTAAACAGCTTGGACAATTCCAGAAAATTATGTCATAGCTTTAGAAGCTTCTAATAGGCTAATTGACATCATTTGAGTCAATTGGAGGTTTACCTGTAGATGTATTTTAAGGCCTACTTTCAAACTCAGTGCCTCTTTGCTTGAAATCATGGGAAAATCAGCCAAGACCCAAGAAAAAACATTTGTAGACCTCTACAAGTCTGGTTCATCCTTAGGAGCAATTTCCAAACGCTTGAAGGTACCACGTTCATCTGTACAAACAATAGTATGCAAGTATAACCACCATGGGACTACGCAGCCGTCATACCGTTCAGGAAGGAGACACATTCTGTCTCCTAGAGATGAACGCACTTAGGTGCGAAAAGGGAAAATCAATCCCAGAACAACAGCAAAGGACCTTGTGAAGATGCTGGAGGAAACAGGTACTGAAGTATCTATATCCACAGTAAAACGAGTCCCATACCGACATAACCTGAAAGGCCGCTCAGCAAGGAAGAAGCCACTGCTCCCAAACTGCCATAAAAAAGCCAGACTACGGTTTGCAACTGCACATGCGGACAAAGATCGTACTTTTTGGAGAAATGTCCTCTGGTCTTATGAAACAAAAATAGAACTGTTTGGCCAGAATGACCATCGTCATGTTTGGAGGAAAAAGGGGGAAGCTGAAGAACACCATCACAACCATGAAGCATGGAGGTGGCAGCGCCATGTTGTGGGGGTGCTTTGCTGCAGGAGGGACTGGTGCACTTCACAAAATAGATGGCATCATGAGGGAGGAAACGTTTGACCCAAGTTAAACAATTTAAAGGCAATGCTATCAAATAATAATTGAGTGTATGTAAACGTCTGACCCACTGAGAATGTGATGAAAGAAATAAAAGCTGAAATAAATCATTCTCTATACTCTTATTATGACATTTCACATTCTTAAAATGAAGTGGTGATCCTAACTGACCTAAGACAGGACATTTTTACTAGGATTAAATGTCAGGAATTGTGAAAAATGGAGGTTAAATGTATTTGGCTAAGGTGTATTTAAACTTCCAACTTCAACTGTACGTCTTGGCACCTTCACCAACCACTGTTTCACCGAGGGCTTGGCCTCGTCCCAGGCCTGGAAGTAGCTACCATCTATGACCATCTATCGCTGTTCATCCTCAGCATGCTGTCGGAGCAATAGGCCTTAATTAGTTCAGGGAAGTCCCCACCATCTCCTCCGATCATTGGAGAAGAAATTCAAGGGGAATATCCTGGCTTTGTTACAGAGGGTGGAGTGAGGGGGGCTCACCAGGAAATTGCAGAGTTTCATGACTGTCTTTAGTTTCTGAGCAGCCGTAGAGGAGTGGTGGGGCCAAGGGAGTCTGCAGTAGCAGCAGTGCTGGTGGTGGTTCCTGCACTGGCCTGGGACGGGGGGACTGCAGATCTCCAAGTACCTGTTGGGGGGGCCACTGAGGGGGCTTCGGGGTGGTCCTCTGCCCCACCTAGATGGCCTCCTCCCACCACGCATGGCCACCTATGTTACAGTCACATCAGCCCAAGCTACCGTTAAATCCACTGTTGACCATTAACCATTACTGACCCATTACTGAACCAAGCAGGGGTTCCTCCAGGGACATACTTTTTATTAAATTCAAAGGTGCATCATTTTGAATTATACAAATCTGCTACCTCTCCATCCGACTCCTGTGGACTGCAATAGTAGTAGCTCCCATCGTCTTCCACAATCACCTCTCCGTACTCATCATACAGGCCTGTCGGAGATATCAACTTCCTGCGACTGCCATACTGAGGCAGCTCATACCTGTAGGGAGACACGGTTTAGTTACACACTGTACTGACTGACACACATACACAGACAGACAGACAGACAGACAGACAGACAGACAGACAGACAGACAGACAGACAGACAGACAGACAGACAGACAGACAGACAGACAGACAGACAGACAGACAGACAGACAGACAGACAGACAGACAGACAGACAGACAGACAGACAGACAGACAGACAGACAGACAGACAGACAGACAGACAGACAGACAGACAGACAGACAGACAGACAGACAGACAGACAGACACACAGACACACAGACAACACACGCACGCACACATGCACGCATGCACACACACACACACACACACACACACACAGCACGCACACACACACACACACACACACACACACACACACACACACACACACACACACACACACACACACACACACACACACACACACACACACACACACACACACAACATCATTTATTCAACCTCTGTCCATACACATTTATCAGTATAATTCTGCCATTCGTTTTTCAGAAGCGAGTGTGAAACAGAACATGTGATTGGGCCCGGGTCTCCAGTGGCTCCTGGATAACAGAAAGAGTGAGAGGAGGGCAGTAAAGGAGGCTCCTTTGGGGATGTTACCGTCATTACCCCAAGACAGGCTATTCCTTTTTTTCTTCTCTGTCTTTGTTCAGCCTGTCTTTCGTGCCAGAGGGGGGCAGAAAGGGATAGAATAAGATCCAGGGCCCACTCACTACAGAGCGTAGAAGTCACTTCCCTATGAACCCAGGTTAAAGACTGAGTGCTCCTAGGGAGAAACAGACCATCAGCTTAACAGGGCTGACTGTGACTGCCTGGACACAGGGTGTGGTGACCTATAACTTATACTCGAAGTAAAGGAGCATGGAAGAACCTTTTTGGTGGCCACACAGGCGGAACCTTTCCAGTTGAAAAAGGTATTTGAGGAACCTCTGTGTAAAGGTTCAAACAGGAACACTTCTGGGATTGGAAGGGTTCCATTTTTTAAAACCTTTTTTATAGGTAGCAGCCTATCAGTTTGGAGGTGTGGCTTATTGGAGGTGTGGCTTTATGATAGTTATTTTTGGTCCCCCGTTAGCGTAAATGTCATTACTGTTCATCACGTTAAGTTCGTACACGACAATTGAAATGTTCCATGAATATCTATGCTTATTACATATTCTAGTATAATATGAACATTACTGACATACTGTAATAAAGCGTTAACTACACCAACTTCAGGATCCACATAAAGCTCTTGGGGAACTGAAGCTACAAACTCCTCACTGGCTCTACAAAACTGTCAGCGTTCAACCTTAATATTGGAAGACAATACAACAGAACAGATGAACAAGAATGACATTTACTGTAATGGGTGGCACAAAAAAAATACTGATCCGCAAGCCACGCCCCTAATAAGCCACGCCTTTGCTCCAGGATTCCTCCAGGAACACGTTGCTACATTGAACCAATAAAGGTTCCTCCAAGAACCACTCAACTAATCGAAGATGAAAATATGAGGAACTCCAGGGGTTTCTTGAGGATCTCCAAGGTTTCCTCGAGTCACCACTAATTCTAAGAGTGTACAGTACACGGTGTCAGTAGAGGCCAAATGGTTAAAAGGCCCAAGCCTCCAGCCAGAAGACTATTCCCCACATCTCAACCCAAACATGAGCCAAACTCTAATTTTATTCATAGTGGTCGGTGTGAAGCGAAACATTAGCATTTTGAGAGACCCGCTACATAGCAGAGAGAAAAATAACACAGGGGTATGGCTGAAGTCAGAGGCTGGACGTTGTCATTAAAAGGTGAAAAGCTGCGTGTAGAGAGAGAGCGTGAGGAGAGAGAGGAGAGACAGGAGAGAGAGAGTGAAGAGCGACAGGAGAGAGAGAGAAAAGAGAGGGAGTGAGGAGAGAGGAGACAGTGAGGAGAGAGAGGAGAGAGATTGAGGAGAGAGAGGGAGTGAGGAGAGAGGAGACAGTGAGGAGAGAGTGGGGAAAGAGGAGAGAGAGTGAGGAGAGAGAGGAGAGAGAGCGAGGAGAGAGATTGAGGAGAGAGAGAGAGGAGAGAGGAGACAGTGAGGAGAGAAAGGAGAGAGAGGGGGAAGAGGAGAGAGAGGAGAGGGGTTGAGGAGAGAGAGGAGAGAGAGGGGAAAGAGGAGAGAGAGAGTGAGGAGAGAGAGGAGAGAGATTGAGGAGAGAGAGGAGAGAGAGGAGATAGAAGAAAGAGAGAGGAGAGAGATTGAGGAGAGAGAGGAGAGAGAAGAAAGAGAAAGGAGAGAGAGACACGCAGAGACAGTGAGGTAAATGTATCTGCTGCTACAGCATATTTAAATCTGAATCGTTCCGTCTACATCCGGGGTGTCCAACTCATTCCATGGAGAGCCTAGTGTCTGCAAGTTTTAGTTTTTTCCTTTCAATGAAGCCCTAGACAACCAGGTGTGGGGAGTTCCTTGCTAATTAGTGACCTTAATTCATCAATCAAGTACAGGGGAAGAGTGAAAACCTGCAGACACTCGGCCATCCGCAGAATGAGTTTGACACACGTGCTCTATAACTATCATCCTCTCACTTGGGTGCTGGAGGGGCTACATCGTAAGAGCTTAATTCCACAACATTCCATCTGCATCAACACTCCTTGTTGTTCTCCTGTTGTGAGATAACATGTGGACGATGCTCAATGTAACGTGCTAAGTGAGTGATTAGCCTGGCTATCATTGTGCCAGGAGACCTAAATGGGGTCTCTAGTGTCTTAAAATGAAAATTATGGAATTCATCACAGGTGGCAACAAATGACAATTTGAATTATTTCGTCTGAAGCTATCATTATGTATTCTGACCTGAACGCTTCACTTCAAGGCTGTTCGGAAACTACTTCTGATTTTTCAGTCTGGAGGCCTGTTGTGTCGAGAGCTGTTTGTTATGGACGGATATTTAACTCTAAATGAGTTTCTGGACTCTGCAGACCGACTGAGTTTCCCTGGTGTGAGGTGAACTGTCGGCACTCACAGGATCAGTGAGGCCTCAGGAACAAAAACACACACAAACACACACTGTGCAGAGACACAGACACACCGTGCACAGCCATGCATGCAAGAAAACATGCACACACACACGCATATTCCCTTACCCATGGTCACAATTATAATAATCCTGGGTGTAATAGTCCTGGCCAGGATCGATACCAGACTCAATAGAGAGTTCCTGTTGTGGGTAAAGTAGAGGTATTAGTTAAAGACAATGAATTTGAAGGAAAACAAGAGAAGACCATCAAACAGGCTTTATTGAAGGAGGATTCTTCACTACTTTGGATAGCAAAGAGAGAGAGACAGAGAGAGAGACAGAGACAGACAGAGACAGACAGACAGACAGACAGACAGACAGAGACAGACAGAGACAGACAGACAGACAGACAGACAGACAGACAGACAGACAGACAGACAGACAGACAGACAGACAGACAGACAGACAGACAGACAGACAGACAGACAGACAGACAGACAGACAGACAGACAGACAGACAGACAGACAGACAGACAGACAGACAGACAGACAGACAGACAGACAGACAGACAAAAACAACACTAGACACTATGGAACACAAAGCTTTTACTATCTCATCCTGGAATATATAAGGCCTGAGATCATCTGCCTTTGGCCTAAAGAGCAGGAACCCAGACTTCATGAAAGACATTGGAAATACAGACATTGTCATTCTACAAGAACCATGGTATAAAGGAGATGGACCCACTGGTTGCCCTCTAGGTTACAGAGAACTGGTAGTCCCATCCACCAAACTACCAGGTGTGAAACAGGGAAGAGACTCAGGGGGGGTATGCTAATTTGGTATAGAGCAGACTCAACTGAACGACTTGATTAGTTTAGTGTCAGCTAGCTACATAGCTGTCTTTGCTGTCTTCGTATCATCGTATCATCGTATCCAAGATAATTGTGTTGTTTAGGTTTAGAGTGTGTAGTCTTAGAGTGATTATCTTAATTTACATTAGCTAGCCAGCTATTTGTCGTCCTTAATGACTCTGCTAGCTAGCCAACAGCTAAAACGTGTATAGAACTCAACTACCCGGTCGATCACATTTTCACTTCATTTTCATTACAGTACAACGGTTTGATTTGTTTGATCGTAGCTAGCTACTTAGCTAGCTACATAGCCGTCTTTGTATCAAAGATAATTGTGTAGTCTAGAGCGATTTTCTAGGTTCGCTAGCCATCTATTGTCGTTCTTTTAACGCAACGTAACGTAAACAACACTGCTAGCTAGCCTGCTAGCCCCCGAATAGCAACACTGCAGAAACTATTTCACTCAACGGAACGACTTGATTAGTGTAGTGTCAACAACGCACCCACTGCCAGCTGGCCTACTTCAGCAGTACTGTATCATTTTAATCATTTTAGTCAATAAGATTCTTGCTACGTAGCTTAACTTTCTGAACATTCGAGACGTGTAGTCCACTTGTCATTCCAATCTCCTTTGCATTAGCGTAGCCTCTTCTGTAGCCTGTCAACTATGTGTCGGTTTATCCCTGTTCTCTCCTCTCTGCACAGACCATACAAACGCTCCTCACCGCGTGGCCCCTGGTGGTCCCAGCGCCCAGGGAGTTCCAGGTCTCCGGTAGCCTCTGGAACTGCCAATCTGCGGTCAACAAGGCAGAGTTCATCTCAGCCTAAGTCCCTCGACTTCTTGGCACTGAGGAAACATGGATCACCACAGACAACACTGCTACTCCTACTGCTCTCTCTTCGTCCGTCCACGTGTTCACACCCCGAGAGCGTCTGGTCAGCGGGTGGTGGCACCGGGACCTCATCTCTCCCAAGTGGTCATTCTCTCTTTCTCCCCTTACCCATCTGTCTATCGCCTCCTTTGAATTCCATGCTGTCACAGTTACTAGCCCTTTCAAGCTTAACATCCTTATCATTTATCGCCCTCCAGGTTCCCTCGGAGAGTATTCTTGATGCCTTGATAAGCTCCTTTCCTGAGGAAACCTCTCACAGTTCTGGGCGACTTTAACCTCCCCACGCACTCTTTCCTCTCTGCCTCCTTCTTTCCACACCTACCCTCTCACCTTCCCCCTACTCACAAGGCAGGCAAATCATCTTTACTAGATGCTGTTCTTCCACTAACCTCACTGCAACTCCCCTCCAAGTCTCCGACCACTGCCTTGTATCCTTTTCCCTCTCGCTCTCATCCAACACCTCCCACACTGCCCCTACTCGGATGGTATCGCGCCGTCCCAACCTTCGCTCTCTCTCCCCCGCAACTCTCTCCTCTTCCATCCTATCATCTCTTCCCTCCGCTCAAACCTTCTCCCACCTATCTCCTGATTCTGCCTCCTCAACCCTCCTCTCCTCCCTCTCTGCATCCCTTGACTCTCTATGTCCCCTATCCTCCAGGCCGGCTAGTGGCACTCATTGTCACAGAACAGGGCTCCGGGCAGCCGAGCGGAAATGGAGGAAAACTTCCCTTTGGACCTGGCATCCTTTCACTCCCTCCTCTCTACATTTTCCTCCTCTGTCTCTGCTGCTAAAGCCACTTTCTACCACGCTAGCCAAGCATCTGCCTCTAACCCTAGGAAGCTCTTTGCCACCTTCTCCTCCCTCCTGAATCCTCCGCCCCCTCCCCCCTCCTCCCTCTCTGCAGATGACTTCGTCAACCATTTTGAAAAGAAGGTCGAGACATCCGATCCTCGTTTGCTAAGTCAACGACACCGCTTTCTGCTCACACTGCCCTACCCTGTGCTCTGACCTCTTTCTCCCCTCTCTCTCCAGATGAAATCTCGCCAGAACAACCTGCCCGCTCCCTATCCCCTCCTCTCTTCTCCAGACCATTTCCGGAGACCTTCTCCCTTACCTCACCTCGCTCATCAACTCATCCCTGACCGTTGGCTACGTTCCGTCTTCAAGAGAGCGAGAGTTGCACCCCTTCTGAAAAAACCTACACTCGATCCCTCCGATGTCAGAATTACAGACCAGTATCCCTTCTTTCTTTTCTCTCCAAAACTCTTGAAAAATCCAGCTCTCCCGCTATCTCTCTCTGAATGACCTTCTTGATCCAAATCAGTCAGGTTTCAAGACTAGTCATTCAACTGAGACTGCTCTCCTCTGTATCACGGAGGCGCTCCGCACTGCTAAAGCTAACTCTCTCTCCTCTGCTCTCATCCTTCTAGATCTATCGGCTGCCTTCGATACTGTGAACCATCAGATCCTCCTCTCCACCCTCTCCGAATCTCCGGAACAGAATAAGGTGGCGTGGCGAGAATCTGTCTCCTCACCACGACCACTGGTGTCCCCCAGGGCTCTGTTCTTGGCCCTCTCCTATTCTCGCTAGTCATGGCTCTGTCATAACCTCACATGAATGCAGACGACACACAATTAATCTTCTCCTTTCCCCCTTCTGATGACCAGGTGGCGATCGCATCTCTGCATGTCTGGCAGACATATCAGTGTGGATGACGGATCACCACCTCAAGCTGAACCTCGGCAAGACGGAGCTGCTCTTCCTCCCGGGGAAGGACTGCCCGTTCCATGATCTCGCCATCACGGTTGACAACTCCACTGTGTCCTCCTCCCAGAGCGCCAAGAACCTTGGTGTGATCCTGGACAACACCCTGTCGTTCTCAACTAACATCAAGGCGGTGGCCCGTTCCTGTAGGTTCATGCTCTGGATCAAAATGTTTCACCCTGCCTCAACAGGAAGCGGCGCAGGTCCTAATGGCACTTGTCATCTCCCGTCTGGATTACTGCAATGTCTCCCTGCCTGTGCCATTAAACCCCTTCAACTTCCAGAAAGCCCGTCTGGTGTTCAAAAGTTCTCTCAAACTGGCTTCCAGTTGAAGCCATCCGCTAAAGACCATGGTGCTTGCCTACGGAGCTGTGAACGGCACCTCAGTACCTCCAGGCTCTGATCAGGCCCTACACCCAAACAAGGGCACTGCGTTCATCCACCTCTGGCCTGCTCGCCTCCCTACCACTGAGGAAGTACAGCTCCCGCTCAGCCCAGTCAAAACTGTTCGCTGCCCTGGCCCCCAATGGTGGAACAAACTCCCTCACGACGCCAGGACAGCGGAGTCAATCACCACCTTCCGGAGACACCTGAAACCCCACCTCTTTAAGGAATACCTAGGATAGGTTAAGTAATCCCTCTCACCCCACCCCCCTAAGTTTTAGATGCACTATTGTTAAGTGACTGTCCCACTGGATGTCATAAGGTGAATGCACCAATTTGTAAGCTGGAAACTGCTGACTTAAATTTGTAATGAATTAGCTAAAACAGGACAATTTTACATCTAGCTAGAAATGAATACGGAAATGATATCAACAGAGAAAAATGTCCTCATTGGTGCTACCTACTGTATCACACCAATAGAATCGCCATACTTTAACGATGACGTCTTCTCCATCCTAGAGGGGGAGATCAACCCTTTCCAGGCCCAGGGACATTTACTAGTCTGTGGCTACCTAAATGCCAGAACTGGACAAGAACCTGACACCCTCAGCACACAGGGGGACAAACACCTACCTGGAGGTGACAGCATTCCCTCCCCCATATTCCCCCATAGAAACAACTACGGCAACATAACCAACAGAAATGGGTCACAACTCCTGTAGCAACTCCTGCAACAACTTCTGTTGGATGCTGGGTATGTACATAGTCACTGGTAGGGTTCGAGGGGACTTCTTTGGTATGTACACCTATAGCTCATCTCTTGGCAGTAGTACTGTAGACTACTTTATCATTGACCTGAACCCAGAGTCTCTCAGAGCGTTCAGAGTCAGTCTACTGATACCCCTATCAGATCACAGAAAAATCACACTCTATTTGAACAGAGCTATGCTAAATCAGGAGCCATCAAAGTCAAAGGAACAGAATAATATTAAGAAATGCTATAGATGGAAGGAAAGTATTTTGGAAATCTCCCCAAAAAAGTTTAGGCAACAACAAATTCAATCCCTTCTAGACAATTTCCTGGACAAAATGTTTCACTGTAATGGTCACTTGTAAATGTCCTTGTTTTTGAAACAAAAGCAAATTATCCATTAAAATAACATCAAATTGATCAGAAATACAGTGTAGACATTGTTAATGTTGTAAATGACTATTGTAGCTGGAAACTGCTGATTTTTAATGGAATATCTACATAGGCGTACAGAGGCCAATTATCAGCAATCATCACTCCTGTGTTCCAATGACACGTTGTGTTGGCTATAGAGGTCGACCAATTATGATTTTTCAATGCCGATACTGATACATCAGACAATTTATATATAAGTGTATACATATATATATATATATATATATATATTTGTAATAATGACAATTACAACAATACTAAATAAATAATATAATACAGAAATAAAATCAATTTAGTCTCAAATAAATAATGAAATATGCTCAATTGGAGAAGAAAGTAAAAGTCCAATATGTGCCATGTAAAAAATCTAACGTTTCAGTTCCTTGCTCAGAAAATATGAAAGCTGGTGGTTCAATATTCCCAGTTAAGAAGTTTTAGGTTGTAGTTATTATAGGAATTATGACACGTTGACTATTTCTCTCTATACCATTTTGTATTTCATATACATTTGACTATTGCATGTTTTCTAGGAACTTTAGTATTGCCAGCCTAATCTCAGGAGTTGATAGGCTTGAAGTCATAAACAGCTCTGTGATTCAAACATTGCTAAGAGCTGCTGGCAAACACAAAAATGCAAATGACTGATTGTTATGAAAACTTGAAATCGGCCCTAATTAATCGGCCATACCGATTCATCGGTCAACCTCTAGTTAGCTAATCCAAGTTTATCATTTTGAAAGGCTGATTTGATCATTAGAAAACCCTTTTGCAATTATGTTAGCATAGATGAAAACTGTTGTCCTGATTAAAGAAGCAATAAAACAACTTTAGACTCGTTGAGTATCTGGAGCGTTAGTATTTGAGGGTTCGGTTACAGGCTCAAAATGGCCAGAAACCAAGAACTTTCTTCTGAAACTTGTCAGTATATTCTTGTTCTGAGAAAAGAAGGCTATTCCATGGGAGAAATTGCCAAGAAACTGAAGATCTCGTACAACGCTGTGTACTAGTCCCTTAACAGAACAGCGCAAACTCTCTCTAACCAGAATAGAAGAGGAGTGGGAGGCCCCGGTGCACAACGGAACAAGAGGACAAGCACATTAGAGTGTACTGGCCTTCTAAGCAGAGTTGCAAAGAAAAAGCCATATCTCAGACTGGACAATAAAAATAAAAGATGAAGAGGGGCAAAAGAAGACAGACACTGGACAGAGGAACTCTGCCTAGAAGGCCAGCATCCCAGAGTCGCCTCTTCACTGTTGACGTTGAGACTGGTGCAAAGTTCTCCCTCGCCCTCCGTTTGGCAAATCTGACCATAATTCTATCCTCCTGATTCCTTCTTACAAGGAAAATTTTAAACAGAAATTGGTTTACTTTCAAGTGTACTGTTAGCTAGCTAACGTTAGCTGGCTGGGTCGCTAGCTACCTTTGTGTATGATCTTATTCTTCGTATCTCAGATACATTTGCTTGACTAGTTATAGCCATAGAACCTGGTTGGTTACCTACTTGCAGATTCATGCAGGGTAGTAACATAATGAGTTGGATTATTGTCCATTGTTTTGCTAGCTAGCTACATGTCTTAACAAAAGACTCTACTCTAATTTTGACAAAGTATTTTCATTTCAAGTTAGTGTACCGTTATCTAGCTAGCTAACGTTAGCTGGCTGGCTCGCTAACTAATGTTACGTCATGCGTTAGATTAATTGTTTACCTAGCTAGCTATCTAGCCACATTTCTTAAGAAAAGACTCTCGTCTTAGTGTGCCAGAGCGCAGAATAACTGATACATTTTTTAATGCTCAACACCCGTTGAATATGTCGGCAACAAAGCATAATTCAATTGTTGCCAGCAGCACAGTTACAATCAAAAACGCTTTGGATAACATGAAAACTGCCTAACCAGGTCTGCTAGGGGGAGTAAAATGGTGGGGTGGGGTGTTCTTTCATTATATGTCTGGAAGTAGCTAGCCAATGTTAGCCACTTAGCTTGGGTGACTGTTATTACTTGGGTGACTGTTATTGTGAGGTCAGAGCTTTCGGAACAACCCTACTTATTGGCCAGAGCGCCCAGTGTGTGCTCTGAAGGTGAAACACTCTGAATTTACGAACGGACAGTCTGACAGCACAGTTGGTATCTGGTCACCAATGCGCTGGATAACATAACCAGCTCTGCTAGGGTGAAAAATGTTCAGTGAGCTGTTCTCTCTCTCTCTCTCTAAGAAGTCTGGAAGTAGCTGGCAAGTTAGTACAGAACGCTCGGATCAACCGGTTTAATAGGGTGTGAACAATGCTGAATGGGTGTAGACAAAGAAGGGCTCTCCAATAGTAGTACCAAAACACTGACAGATGGTTTTCTCAAAAGTAAGTTTACAAGTTGATCAACTTTCGAAACATAATTACTTTCCCATTGTTTCCTCAAATGCAGTGTATGATATACCATTTTGCAGCTCTGAGTCTTTACTTTTATCCGATGTAAAAAACAGAAATTCCAGAATCCTGTTGGTGAGTCACATTTCTTTCCACAGGGCCGGGGGGTGAGACAGGGATGCAGCTTAAGCCCCCACCCTCTTCAACATATTTATCAACAAATTGGTGAGGGCACTAGCACAGTTTTCAGCACCCAGCCTCACCCTACTAGAATCGGAAGTAAAATGTCTACTGTTTGTTAATGATCTGGTGCTTCTCTCCCCAACCAAGGAGTGCGTAGAGCAGCACCTAGAACTTCTGCCCAGATTCTGTCAGACCTTGGCCCTGACAGTAAAACTCAGTAAGACATAAATAATGGTGTTTCAAAAAGGGTCCAGTTGCCAGGACCAAGAGTACAAATTCCATCCAGACACCGTTACCCTTGAGCACACAAAAAAACTATACATACTGTACCTTGGCCTAAACATCAGCGCCACAGGTAACTGGGTAAAAAGACTTGAATCAGTTATAGAACCCATTGCCCTTTATGGTTAAGAGGTCTGGGGTCAGCTCACCAACCTAGTGTTCACAAAATGGGACAAACACCAAATTGAGACTCGGCATGCAGAATTCTGCAAAAATATCCCCTGTGTACAATGTAAAACACCAAATAATGCATGCAGAGCAGATACCTGCTAATGATAGCATGCATATTTAATCCAGAAAAGAGCTGTAAAATTCTACAGCCACCTAAAAGGAAGCGATTCCATAACAAAGCCATCACCTACAGAGAGATTAACCTGGAGAAGAGCCCCTTAAGCAAGTTTGTCCTGGGGCTCTGTTCACAAACACAAACAGACCCCACAGAGCCCCAGGACAGCAACACAATTAGACCCAACCAAATCATGAGAAAACTAAAAGATAACTACTTGACATATTGGAAAGAATTTACAAAAAGAACAGCGCAAACTAGAATGCTATTCAGCCCTAAACATAGAGTATTCAGTGGCAGAATACCTGACCACTGTGACTGACCCAAAATTAAGGAAATCTTTGTCTATGTACAGACTCAGTGACCATAGCCTTGCTAATGAGAAAGGTCGCCGTAGGCAGACCTGGCTCTCAAGACAAGACAAGCTATGTGCACACTAACCACAAAATGGAGCTGCACTTCCTAACCTCCTGCCAAATGTATGACCATATTAGAGACACATATTTCCCTCAGATTACACAGATCCACAAAGAATTTGAACACAAACCACATTTTGATAAACTCTTATATCCACTGGGTGAAATGCCACAGTGTGCCATCACAGCAGCAATATTTGTGACCTGTTGCTACAAGAAAAGGGTGAACCAGTGAAGAACAAATACCATTGTAAATACAATCCATATTTATGTTTATTTATTTTCCCTTTTGTACCTTAACTATTTGCACATTGCTATAACACTGTATATAGACATAATAAGACATTTCTGTGAGTGTAATGTTTTACTGTTATTTATTTTTTATTTTTGTTTAATTTTACCCCTTTTTCTCCCCAATTTTGTGGTATCCAACTGTATTTAGTAGCTACTATCTTGTCTCATCGCTACAACTCCCGGTCGCGGCCGGTTACGACAGAGCCTGGGCGCGAACCCAGAGTCTCTGGTGGCACAGCTGGCGTTGCAGTACAGCGCCCTTAACCACTGCACCACCCGGGAGGCCCTTATTTTTTTATTGTTTATTTCACTTTCGTGTATTATCTATTTCACTTGCTTTTGAGATGTTAACATATGTTTCCCATGCCAATAAAGCCTTGTGAATTGAACTTAATTGAATTGAGAGAGATAGATAGAGAGTATTCAGTACCTCCGGTCTCAGAAGAGAGGGCCTGAGCAACTGCTGTTGCTGCCGGAGAGAGAGTGGACAGTTGAGGAGGAAAAGACAGTCAAAGGGGAAATAGATAAAAGGTAGGTTTCATTAAACAGATAGTGGATCAATGCAAATATGGATGGGGAAGGGGTAGCAAGCGAGGTCAGGGGGAGTTTCATGGGAAATAGACAGAAGAAACAGCCTGTGTCAATCAAGTATAATAAGATCATTTCATAACCAAAACCCAAGGCATTTAATACGAAGGGATGACAGCTTCCGCCATCAGCCAAACTTCTCCAATATCTGTGCACCACATCGCCTCCCCAAATATAAGGTGGGCGGTGCATTGGAAGTTCATTTCCATATTTAGTTTTGGTCCTTCTATCAACGCTGTGTCTACAGATAACAGCAACGCCAATTTCAGAGGAATGGAAACGCCAACGTACCTCATGATGTCCATACCCGCGCCTGTAAAGGAGGAAACATTGTGGAAATCAGTAAACCAGATTGTCAAGATAAAGATTGTCAAAAATAAAGATTGTCAAGATAAAGATTGCTTGAGCTTGTATTACTTACTGTAGCAGTAATTGGCTGCTTAAATCAAAAGCAGAGAGTGGTCTCCCTTTGCTAATGTTTCAGTTTAAAGTACATGAGAATTGTAAAGAATTGCCTCCTTTTGGAAGGCAATAATATGAATTATTCAGTGCTCTTAAATCTATTCTACCCCTACCCCTCACTAAGAGAGAGAGAGAAAGGAAAAGAAAGGGGGACAGAGGGAAAAGTAATAATCCATAGAATCTAACCACTTCTGTGAAAATTGGAAAACTCTAAACAAACAACAAAACAAAGAGTTATCCATCCAAAATGGAGATGTATGAGATCTATCCACATCTCCAATCTTTTTGGCTCTATAACAAAGAACAAACAGCAAAAATGTACATGATCAAAGACAAATCCTAGAATCAACTATTAAAAACTACCAGAACCCACTGGATTCTCCAATTACATTGAACGAACTACAGGGCAAAATACAAACCTTCCAACCCAAAAAGGCCTGTGGTGTTTATGGTATCCTCAATGAAATGATAAAATATACAGAGTACAAATTACAATTGGCTATACTAAAACGCTTTAACATCATCCTCAGCTCTGGCATATTTCCCAATATTTGGAACCAAGGACTGATCACCCCAATAAACAAAAGTGGTGACAGATTTGACCCCAATAACTACCGTGGGATATGTGTCAACAGCAACCTTGGGAAAATCATCTGCATTATCATTAACAGCAGACTCATACATTTCCTCAATGAAAACAATGTACTGAGCAAATGTCAAATTGGCTTTTTACCAAATTACCGTAAGACAGACCACGTATTCACCCTGCAGACCCTAATTGACAAACAAACAAACAAAGAAACCAAATCAAAGGCAAAGTCTTCTCATGCTTTGTTGATTTCAAAAAAGCTTTTGACTCAATTTAGCATGAGGGCCTGCTATACAAATGGATGGAAAGTGGTGTTGGGGCAAAAACATACAACATTATAAAATCTATGAACACAAACAACAAGTGTACAGTTTAAACTGACAGAAACAAATGTCTTTCCACAGGGCCCTCTTCAACATAAGTATCATCAAATTGGCGAGGACACTAGAACAGTCTGCAGCACCAGGCCTCAACCAACTAGAATCTGAAGTCAAATGTCAAAGAGTTTAAGTATAGCCAGTTGGAATTTGTTGTCTGTATATTTTATCATTTCATTGAGGATACCAACACCACAGGCCTTTTTGGGTTGGAGGGTTTTTAATTTGTCCTGTAGTTCATTCAAGGTAATTGGATAATCCAGTGGGTTGTTGAAGTCTTCAATAGTGGATTCTAACATTTGCATTTGATCATGTACATATTTTTGCTATTTGTTCTTTGTTATAGAGCCAAAAAGATTGGAGAAGTGGTTTACCTATACATCACTGTTTTGGATAGATAATTCTTTGTTCTGTCTATGGATTCTTCAATTACATTGAACTGATTTTTGACGTGCTGTTCCTTCTTTTTCCGTAGTGTATTTCTGTATTGTTTTAGGGATTCACCATAGTGAAGGCATAACCTCAGGTTTTCTGGGTCTCTATGTTTTTGGTTGGACAGGTTTCTCAAAATTTTTCTTAGGTTTTTGCGTTCTTCATCAAACCATTTGTCATTGTTGTACATTTTCTTCATGTTCTTTTTAGATTTGACTCACACACACACACACACACACACACACACACACACACACACACACACACACACACACACACACACACACACACACACACACACACACACACACACACACACACACACACACACACACACACACACACACACACACACACACACACACACACACACACACACACACACACACACACACACAATCAGACCAAGATACTCTGGTCTGATTGAACTCTTTGGCCTGAATGCCAAGCGTCACGTCTGGAGGAAACCTGAAACCATCCCTACGGTGAAGCATGGGGGTGGCAGCATCATGCTGTGGGGATGTTATTCAGCGGCAGGGACTGGAAGACTAGTCAGGATCGAGGGAAAAATGAAAGGAGCAAGGTACAGAGAGATCCTTGATGAAAACCTGCTCCAGAGCACTCAGGACCTCAGAGTGGGGTGAAGGTTCACCTTCCAACAGGACAACAATGCTAAGCACACAGCCAAGACCACTCAGGAGTGGCTTCAGGACAAGTCTCTGAATGTCCTTGAGTGGCCCAGCCGGAGCCCAGACTTGAACCGGATCAAACATCTCTGGGGAGACCTGAAAATAGCTGTGCAGCGACGTTCCCCATCCAACCTGACAGAGCTTGAGAGGATCTGCAGAGAAGAATGAGAGAAACTGCCCAAATACAGGTTTGCCAAGCTTTTAGTGTCATACCCAAGAAGACTTGAGGCTGTAATCGCTGCCAAATGTGCTTCAACAAAGTACTGAGTAAAGGGTCTGAATGCTTATGTAAAGATGTAATTTAATGTTTTAATTTATTTTTGCAAAACCCTCTATCAACCTGATACTGGTTGATTGTCTTTGTCATTATGGCGTTTTGTTTGGAGGTAAAATTCTCTAGATTATCTTCATCTTTAGGTGACCATAAAACCTTACAATTACAATTAACTTATGACACGGAACAAGACTAGCCATGCATTCATATATAAATAAATATCAATCAACATTTCAGAATGAAAACAACTCCATTGAAAAAAATACATGACAACAATAAATGACAAAAAATGAAAACACAAGAATGAATGAAGAATGGAATTGCAAAAGAACACAAAATGAAGAAGAAAAAGAAGAAAGAGTCACTGAACAGAAATAGAAGGAGAGAGTCACATTGCAGTGGACTGAGAGGGGAAGCGTTTCTCCAGCTCTTCCACTATAAGGAGTTCATTTTGATGTTTGGCTGGACGTGTACCTGTTTGTACTGTTCTCCAAAACGGAGCATCAGCCTGCACCTCTGCTGTGGTGGGGACTACAGTCTCTGCAATGTCTAGTTCAGCGTAGAAGGAGTCCACAGAATCAACAGACCCGTCGTTTTTCTTGTCTATTTGATTGCACATGTTGGAAACAGATTTCTTGATGTCGGCAATGTTCTGTACTTTCTTCAGGATCCCCTTCAGCCTCTTCATGGGGAGCCCGGGGTTGATGGGGAGGGGCGGCGGGGGAGGCTGCAGGGTCACAGGTCTCAGGGTGGTCACAGCGGGCGAGGGGGAGCACAAACGCAGATGGACGATTGAGGGGAGGGGACATGGGAGGAGGGAGAGGCGGAGGAGGGGCAGGGAAAAGGTTTTTGCCGTAGTTAAGGGTGGAGGGGGAATTGGGAGGAGGCATGGAGGGGGAGGAGGCATGGAGGGGGAGGTGGAGGGAAGCTGGGTGGGGGAGGAGAAGGGGGCACGTCTGGGGGTTCAGGGATGACCTCTTAGTGTTCGGTGGAGGCTGAGTTGTAGCTGGAGAAGCTGAGGCTGCGCAGGATGGGAAGAGTGGGCTTGTGGCTGGGGGGTGGACTACCATTGCTCTGGGTATTAATGACGCAGGGTGGGCCCTCTCTTTCTTGTCCCAGATGGCAGTCCTCTACCCAAGATGCAGCCCAGAGACTGGCGGTCCTCTCTGTTTCTACTCAGAATGGAGTCCAGAGACTGACAGGCCTCTCTGGCAC
Organism: Oncorhynchus gorbuscha; assembly: GCF_021184085.1. Classification (NCBI taxonomy): domain Eukaryota; kingdom Metazoa; phylum Chordata; class Actinopteri; order Salmoniformes; family Salmonidae; genus Oncorhynchus; species Oncorhynchus gorbuscha. The sequence continues at coordinate 15,548,625 of NC_060183.1, read as the reverse complement.
AGTGCTGGGTGCTGTCGAACCCCAGCCCCATCAGGAAGTCAGCAGAGAGAGACCCCTGGGACTCACGGCTCTGCCTCTTCTTCATCTCCCTCTTGGCCTGCTGCTCAAACTGCCTGGCCTGCTCCTTCACGGACATGGGCTTGGGCTCCATGTAGGTGCTGCGCCTCAGGTTTCCCCAGTCCAGGCCGGCCAGGTTTCCCCAGTCCAGGCCGTCTAGCATGTACTTACTGTCCTTCAGCTCAGTCTTCAGCAGCTCCAGCTCCCACTGCACCGGGTCCATCACCACCTGTCTCCTCAGAGCATCACACATCTCCTGCCTGTGGAGCCTGGAGGGTAGGGTCCAGGAGTGGCCCGAGCCCCCACAGTTGAAATTCAGGAAGGGGCCCTCTCCGAGGTCCGCAGGGTTCCGTGGGGGGGGGGGGGGGGGGGGGGATAGGTCCCCAGGAGTTCCATCGTCCTCTGTTGCTGCCCCAGGATCTCTGGGCTGCTGAGAGTGCCCGTGCCTTCGTCAAACAGGGGGTTCTTGGTGTTTAAGGGGTTCTCGTCTGAGAATTACGTGATGTTACTCTGAGACTTGGGCATGTTGTTGAGGAGGACCCCATTGGCACTGGAAAGCTTGTGTGCAGCGATGGCCCCTGTGGAAAGTGTGCTGTTGAGCCTCTGGCGGTTATCCTCCTCTTTTTTGCTTTTATGGAGACGGCAGAGGAGAAAAAAGACTTGAAACGATAGAAGGAGGAAAATTGTGATGAGAGAGATAACTTCCAAAGAAAAACCTTACTACCACCAAATAAGCTTAGCGACCGATCTCCTCTCCTAAAACGTTGCAAGGCGAAATAAGACCGCAACTGCCAGACTGAACGGGCTCATTGTAATGGCCGGAATGGAATCAATGGAAGGGAGTGAAATGTGTGGTTTCTATTTGTGTGATGTGTCTGATACAATTCCATTTATTCCATTCCAGCCATTACAATGAGCCAGTCCTCCTATAGCTCTTCCCACCAGCCTCCACTGATCTACATACAATTTAAGGGCCTGCTAAAGGAAAACTCTAATGAGCAACAGTTACAACCTAGCGCTACAACACAAGTACTCACTTCACTCTGGAGGCCAAGGAAGAGAAATGAGGCAATAAGATAGATAGATGAGTATAGCAGGAAAAGCAGGGCGAATCACAGAAATGCTACACACTTGACTGCCGGTAATGGCAGATTTCATTCTCTGAATGTCCACCGCCTGGTTGATGGCTGACAATTGAAAAAACGATTGACTTTACCATTGCATTGTTTTTGATCAGAGAAGGAGGAAGCTACAAGGGCTCCTTGATCAGCAGAGCGGTTGACCAGTTCATTCTAAAGTAAGCCTAGGTCTGTTCTCTATGTGATCAGGACATATCTTATGGCTTTGCAGCAGCACATGAAGCCACACGCTGTACTGCTCAATGACTGAGCCACTCAACAACCTTATCGATAAAATAAATTGTGTTTCGCCACGGCACTTGAATAAGTATTTCAATTATCTTCAATTGACATGAATTTCCCCCTTGTTTTCAGAGAGCTAGCCAGTCTGTTTTGAAGTCAATCGTACTCCATCTTGAACAGTAAAGAATAAAATAAGAATCATATTCCAGATGGTATTTTCCTTGCATATGAAATTCTATTAAGTTTATGGAAGCGAGCATATCTAGAAGGCAGGAAACTGCTGAGCCATGGAATGGTGATAACAGCTTTGCTCAGTTTCCCCAGTGAAGAACTACACTGAAGCACAGCATGATATAACCTCCACAGATAAACTTAAAACAATGTCTACAGTAGCATATGTTTGACCAAGGAACCCAATCACGCCCAGGAAAATTGCTCCAATTCTAAATTAAACAGAGAATTTGCAAGGACCCACATCATGGGATAAGATAGGATATATTCTAAAACTTACATGGTGTTGTCCCCCAGCTCTTCATACAGGTTGTTGGTGGCAGCAACCACTGATTTGCCAGTAGGGAGGGTCATTTGTATCCGGGCAGTTTTAGCACACTCCGCCTGTCTCCTTTAGTAGTACCATGGAGAGAAATTCAACCAAGTTACGATAAATTACAGCGTCAGCAAATTCGAAGAGGACACTGCTACATTATAAATGCACGCATAAATAAATATCTTGGCACACAGTGGCACCCCAATATACTCAAAGAAACCAATTGTTGCCGGCACGTTTCTTATTTATCGTCTCCGACTGCAGTGTATAAAAACAGGTTATGCACTCTTCATTTGTTTTAGATTTCGTTGACTTCCCTGATCCCAATCATTGGCTTTGGAAAACATGTTCGAGCCACTCAAATATCACATGAATACACATTAGACATGGACAAATGGGTAGAATTGCACAAAAATAAGCTTTAAACCTGCAACATTTTCTCTCTGCCAACCAGAGGGGAGTGAACAGTTTGTGTCATGAACAGTGTTTGTGCCCATGGAAACACGTGGCGTGCACAGCGGGGGGGGGAGGTTGCTCCTTCTAATATTTCTATATTTGGGATTTGTGTGTATTGTTAGGTATTACTGCACTGTTGCAGCTAGGAACATTAGCATTTAGCTACACCTGCGATAACAGCTGCTAAATATGTATATGCGACCAATAAAATTGGATTTGATGATTTTAATACTCACTCTTTGAATCTGTTGACAATGGAAGAAAGAGGAGAAAGAAAGAGAAGGATGTTGGTAATAGCGAGGGGCAAATTACAGACACAATGCTTGTTACAATCATTGTCTTTTAATACAAAAAGAGAGAGATTGAAAGAATTCTCTGTAGATTAAGCCACTTTCCTGAAGCTGAGTCACTGATGAAGATGACACACAATTATTTTCTCATCTGTTTCATGTCTAGCCCTGAAATCGTCACGGCTGTCAGTCTAGCCCTGAAATCGTGACGGCTGTCAGTCTAGCCCTGAAATCGTGATGGCTGTCAGTCTATCCCCGAAATTGTGACGGCTGTCAGTCTATCCCCGAAATTGTGACGGCTGTCAGTCTAGCTCCGAAATCGTGACGGCTCTCAGTCTAGCCCTGAAATCGTGACGGCTGTCAGTCTAGCCCTGAAATTGTGACGGCTGTCAGTCTAGCCCTGAAATCGTGACGGCTGTCAGTCTAGCCCTGAAATCGTCGCGGCTGTCAGTCTAGCCCTGAAATCGCGACGGCTGTCAGTCTAGCCCCGAAATCGTCGCGGCTGTCAGTCTAGCCCCGAAATCGTGACGGCTGTCAGTCTAGCCTCGAAATCGTGACGGCTGTCAGTCTAGCCCTGAAATCGTGACGGCTGTCAGTCTAGCCCTGAAATCGTGACGGCTGTCAGTCTAGCCCTGAAATCGTGACGGCTGTCAGTCTAGCCCTGAAATCGTGACGGCTGTCAGTCTAGCCCCGATATCGTGACGGCTTTCAGTCTAGCCCTGAAATCGTGACGGCTGTCAGTCTAGCCCTGAAATTGCGATGGCTATCAGTCTAGCCCTGAAATCGCGATGGCTGTCACTCTAGCCCTGAAATCGCGATGGCTATCAGTCTAGCCCTGAAATCGCGATGGCTGTCACTCTAGCCCTGAAATCGCGATGGCTATCAGTCTAGCCCTGAAATCGCGATGGCTGTCACTCTAGCCCTGAAATCGCGATGGCTATCAGTCTCGCCCTGAAATCGCGATGCCTGTCACTCTAGCCCTGAAATCGCGATGGCTATCAGTCTAGCCCTGAAATCGCGATGGCTGTCACTCTAGCCCTGAAATCGCGATGGCTGTCACTCTAGCCCTGAAATCGCGATGGCTGTCACTCTAGCCCTGAAATCGCGATGGCTATCAGTCTAGCCCTGAAATCGCGATGGCTGTCACTCTAGCCCTGAAATCGCGATGGCTATCAGTCTAGCCATTTGCTGCTCGGTTTGGTTCGCAGGCTCAGAGCAGAGGGAGAAAATCTCCCCCAAACCGCAACAATCAGTCTGCAGTGTTTATCTGCTCTGACATTAATTAATGTGCTTTCACGCTGTATAAATAGACGATTATGCCGGCTCTCAAAGGCGTTTCCATGGTGAATTGCGGAGAGAAAGCTTGTTTCCTCCTAAAACGATGGGCATTAGGGACAGCTTCTGAGGGCTGGAAAGCAGGTAACGTGCTGTCTGCACCTCTGTGCCTGTCTGCACCTCTGTGCCTGTCTGCACCTCTGTGTCTGTCTGCACCTCTGTGTCTGTCTGCACCTCTGTGTCTGTCTGCACCTCTGTGTCTGTCTGCACCAGTACTTGTGCCTTGTGGCCTATTCATACTCACATTCCCCAAGACCAATTCCCATTTGACCCAAAATGTACTTCCAATACAGCATTTGAACTTTGAACTGTTTTTTCTACACACTGCCTGTAGGTGATGATGACGATGAAGATGGCGGGGATGCAGCAGAGGATGATGATGACGGCGAGGGCGAGCAGCGCCCCCTCTGTGTAGCCCACGGTCTGCATGGCCTTCTTCACGCTGGTCACCACGTCAGGGGAGCGTATCTCCAGGATCCTCCCTCCTCGGCCCAGGTACGGCTGGAACTCCTTGTTGATGTCCAGCAGCTTCCCGTCCAGAAACCTTGGATGGAAACAGACAGATTACATGCAGTATAGTTACACACACACACATGGTCATCATCATCATCATCATCATCATCATCATCATCATCATCATCATCATCATCATCACTATTACATCATTATTATTACCACCACCATCATTATCATCATCACTCTCACCATCATCATCATCATCATCACCATCACTATTTTATCATCACCATCATCACCACCATCATCATTATAATCATCATCCTCATCATCATCACCACCATCATCACCATCAGTCAGAGGGCCTGGAGTTTTTCCTGGTCACCTGACCAGGCCTTAGTTATAGTTAAGTGTTCAGGAAAAAACAAATGTCTCCAGTCATATACCAATTATGTGCAAGAGAAAATCTTTATGATATATCCATCAGTTACATCTAAGAGCAAACAGTGCAACACTCTACTCCCTGTAATGGCCGGAAGCATAAATGTCAGGTGTGGGTACACACTGCTTCACAATTATGTTGCCATTGTTCACTAGGTTCATTTGTCACTCTGTGGAGCTGAAAGAGGCAGAGGGTGGCTAGATGACCACTGAGCCTGCTGTGCAGAGTATGTAGGGAGCAGTACAGAGCGGTGGCTCAGCCGGTTGTCAGCCAGTTGAATGGCTGAACCGGGGCTGCTGTCGTACGAGGGCATGCGTTTGGCTCTCTAATGAGGGGCTGACTGCAGGGTGACAGGGAACAAAACAACTCTGGTGAGTGGTGACATCCCCCCTCTGTCTGTCACTGGGTAAACACCTGCTCCACAGGGATGGCGTATCTAGATACGACAGAGGGTGGCCCTAAGGGGCAATCACTTTAGTTATAAACTGTTTTGTCCCTCAGGGCCACCGTAGTGACTTTCTTCTCACTTGAACAGCTCTTGGCGTGAAATGGCCCTGTTGGTCAGAGGGTCAACAGCATACACCATCAGGTCTGATTTGGAGTAGTCCTCTTGCTCGAAGCCGTCGCCAAACCGCCGCGGTCCTATGGACTCCACCACCACTTTGGCCCCTGGAATCTGGTCCTGCACATAGCGCTCCAGGACCCTACAGAGGGAGAGGAAGCAAGCATCAGTGGATTTGTAGAGAAACGAGGTGATAGCAGGATCTAGGGGGAAATGTTCAACGGTGATTTACACTGGGTACAAAATGTTATGCTCTTTCCATGACATAGAATGACCAGGTGAATCCAGGTGAAAGCTGTGATCCCTTATTGGTGTCACTTAGTAAATCTACTTCAATCAGTGTAGATGAAGGGGAGGAGACGGGTTAAAGAAGGATTTCTAAGCCTTGAGACAACTGAGACATGAACTGTGTATGTGTGCCATTCAGAGGGTGAATAGACAAGACAAAAGATTTAAGTGCCTTTGAATGGGGTATGGGAGTAGGTTCCAGGCGCACCGGTTAAGTGTGTCAAGAACGGCAACGCTGCTGGGTTTTTCACGCTCAACAGTGTGTATCAAGACTGGTTTTGGATTGCAATGCAAAGCCAAATATGGTGCTCCGTCTCCAAAATCGAAGTGTCTACAATAGTATCAGTTCAAAGAAAATATCCTTGTGTTTTTCTGAAATGGTACCCTGTTCACAATAAAGTGCACCACGTCCTATACCCAAATAGGGTTCTGGTCAAAAGTAGTGCACTATATTGGAAATAGTGTTCCCTTTCAGACACAACCCTCGTCTGGCGATGGGCCTCTGCAGCCCTCTGAGCTCTGAGGAAAGACACAGTAGGTGTTGAGCCAATTACCTGGGAAACGCCAAAGAGGACGGCATGACAGCACTGAGACCAGATGGATGTCTCTCCCCTTGGGAGTGGGAAAACACTGATGAACTAGGTGGCTCCACAGCTGGGGCCGTAGCCCTGGGAGAGAAGGTGGAGAGACCTTAGGATGACACCCAGTCAGAGGAAGTCCATCAGGAGGACTGATACTGGTTGATTGTCAGTAGGAGGATACGTTGGGTGACGGACAGGTGTATAGTAGCAGCACAGCTAATACACGCAAGGTCACACACATGTGCCGGAATTCACACACACACACACACACACACACACACACACACACACACACACACACACACACACACACACACACACACACACACACACACACACACACACACACACACACACACACACACACACACACACACACACACACACACACACACACACGCACACGCACACACACGCCCCCACCTCAGAGGAACAGGAGACAGCTATAGAGCCACTGGCACTTTTCCTCTTTTGCAATTTAGATTCAGAGAGAAGTTAGACTCCTACTGATGATAACAATGCCAATGGCTAAGAAGTAAGCTCAAGACAAGAAGGGAACCATTGGGGAGTGGCTGTCTGAAGTGTATGACAGAGCTCCGATAGACCTGAGGAGGCAGGTAGGGAGAGCCTCGAATGGAAACTGAAGGAAGGCTCGCGTTGCCTGACACTTTAATTTGAGCAGCCGTCACACAGTGGGACACCTTTTCATCTCGGTAGAAGGCGACGATCAAATCAACTCTGAATCATGCAGCCCCCTCAAACACCTGCACGCCTGGGAAAGGGCCAAATGCAAGTGTTGCTAAAATGAGTCACTTGCATATGAGGTTTAGGAGACTATGAGCATAGTCGCGACTCGAATGTTAAAAGACGGACGCAATATCCTTCTTAAGTGAATTACAATAGATTAGATATCTTCTACGTTACCCGAGGAGCTTGTCCTTGTTCTGTTCCACCACTGTAGGAGCAACGTTGGACACCACCACCTGCATATCCAGCAGATTCACCACGGACACCTGGGAAACAGGGTTCAATCAGATGATCAATGCAGCAGACACAAAACCAGTATCTATTCCCCTCTCCTCCCTAACCTCTACAAAATGAGCTTTCATTTTAGACAGCAGGCGAAACCACAACAGGAACTCGCCCGGTAGTTTGGCAGGAAGGTCCCTTTATACAGTCCCCATGAAATTAAGCTTCCCGTTGGAATTAGATTAATTTAGCCCCAGCGTGGCTCCTCTCGTTCAGGCAAGGCTCTGACCCAGCCAGCCCCTTATTTCATTAAGGGCAAAGGGAGGAATAGGCAGCACAAGGCTGTAATGTATAATCAATGGTCCCCATATGCCCTGGGACAGTTCAATTTGCAACAAACTGGGAAGCAGCCAGCACGGAAGGAACACACATTCATCTACTCTCTCAGGGATAGCTAGCCTATACTATCTACCACAAGGATGCCACCAGACACAGATCATTGATTAGCTGGAGTATCACTACTGTGTCTTTTTACAAATGCAATTCCTATGGGAAGCTTTGAATGTGTATTTTGGGAGGAGAGGAGGGGTATGTACCGCCAGTGTAAACCTGGGGAGTGGAAGTATTGTGGATATTGACATACTTAAAGGTCCATAAGCTAGAATTGTTCATAGCTGGCATGGAAAACTAGGCAGGACTGATGGAACTTGAACTTAGCATTGAACAAAAGACTCAGAGACCAGACCAATGGCTTTTCACGGAGGGAAACGCACAGCACATAGAACTACAGTTACTAGAATGGGAATCTCCATTTCATTCTACGGGAACAGGACAAACACTCACCACCACCTCTGCCTTGTTGCTCAGTCCCCCCTGGCCGTAATTGTCAGTGGCGACCACTTCGAACTTGAAGTAAGACCGGCGCATGTTCCTGTACATAATGGCAGTCTTGATGACACCGGTGAAGGGCTCGATGACAAAGCCGTCCTTGCCGTTGGTGGTGGGAGGGATAACGAGCCTGTACTGCATGGAGCTGTAATTCCCTGTGTCCTTGTCCAGGGCCTGAGACACACACACAGACACAGGCACAAACACAGACACACACACACACAGACACACACACAGACACACACACACACACACACACACACACACACACACACACACACACACACACACACACACACACACACACACACACACACACACACACACACACACACACACACACACACACACACACACACACACACACACACACACACACACACACACACACACACACACACACACAAAGCATTCAAGAGGTTCAAACACAGCAGCGTCAACAACCACAACAACAATTCAACATCAAGATCCCAATCAGCTCATCCCTTGAAAATACAAAGGGCACATATTTGTTTTATTGTTTTGAAGTGGTTGTAGTTCTCCATTCTTGCTGTAGGTGGAGTCTTCGAGCCGCGAGCCACTCTCTCTTTAACAGGGACACAGCTGACTTCACCGGTTGCCTTGTTGCTCTGCAGTGAAGTTGATTTATTAGACCTCTTTTGTTTTTTACGACTGAGACTGAGTGTTAAGGAGCAGAGACAGCGCTGTGCCCTGCCCAGCTGGAGTCATTCACACTAATGAGATATTTTCAATATTCTGCAACTCATTTGTGTCTCACACTATACTATACCGTATACTGTATAGGTAAAGGTTCACTGATAAAATAATCCACCCCCTGGGTTAGTTAATGGTGAGACCAGACCAGGAAAAAAATATACCAGTGTATGAATGCAGTGTGAAAATGTGGCACAAAGACTGCACCAAGCAAGCAGAGAGAGGGGACAGCATTTGACTGTGTTATGAAAGCAACCCTGACTTGTTAGAAACTGTGGTTCTGATTTGAGGCTGATTTGTGCAGAGATTCCTCTTCGTTTTCCTATCTGTACAGGAACACAAACACATTCCGTCAAGAGTGACTTGTTTTGTGTTCAAATATACTAATTATAAGATCAATCACAGACAACGTGTGTCACTCAGAAGACAAGTTATTATTTATTTCTGCAGTGGCAATGCTCCTCTGAGACAGAGTAGCAAACATCACTTCTGTCCCTCCCTCCCTCCATTCTACCCTTTCTTCAGTTTTGGCCACCACTCCATCAGGGTTTAAATTCACTCTTTCTAACAAAACTATTTAAAGAAGGATTTTAAAGTAGTCTAATCTTGGGGATGCCTAGGAGATTTTACAGAGATCCATATTCAGATCTGCTATGAATGTCCTATTAGTAAAGCAACAGGGAATAGGTATGAATTACTAAAGACGAAGATACTGACCCTGACTGTGTGTGAAACACCTGGGAGGTTGAATGTTACCATTAGGAGTTGAAACCAGTGGGTACAGTATGTCAGTTCAGGAGCTCTTTGACCCAGTAATTCCATTACTTCCTGGTCTAAAGGATCTCTTTTGAGGCTCATGACAAACCCGTTTGTGACTGTGTTCTACACTAGCCTGACTGTGTTCTACACTAGCCAGCAACAACAGTCGAAGGGAGCAACAGTCGATTGGAGCCACAACAGTCGAAGGGAGCCAAAACAGTCGATTGGAGCCACAACAGTCGATTGGAGCCACAACAGTCGATTGGAGCCACAACAGTCAAAGGGAGCAACAACAGCCGAGTGGAGCAACAACGGTCGAAGGGAGCAACAACAGTCGAGTGGAGCAACAACAGTCGAGTGGAGCAACAACGGTCGAGTGGAGCAACAACAGCCGAGTGGAGCAACAACGGTCGAAGGGAGCAACAACAGTCGAGTGGAGCAACAACAGCCGAGTGGAGCAACAACAGTCGAGTGGAGCAACAACAGTCGAGTGGAGCAACAACAGTCAAGTGGAGCAACAACGGTCGAAGGGAGCAACAACAGCCGAGTGGAGCAACAACGGTCGAAGGGAGCAACAACAGTCGAGTGGAGCAACAACGGTCGAAGGGAGCAACAACAGTCGAGTGGAGCAACAACAGTTGAGTGGAGCAACAACAGACAAAGGGAGCAACAACAGCCGAGTGGAGCAACAACAGCCGAGTGGAGCAACAACAGTCGAGTGGAGCAACAACAGTCGAGTGGAGCAACAACGGTCGAAGGGAGCAACAACAGCCGAAGGGAGCAACAACAGCCGAAGGGAGCAACAACAGCCGAGTGGAGCAACAGCAGTCGGGTGGAGCAACAACAGTCGAAGGAAGCAACAACAGCCGAGTGGAGCAACAACAGTCGAAGGGAGCAACAACAGTCGAGTGGAGCAACAACAGCCGAGTGGAGCAACAACAGCCGAGTGGAGCAACAACAGTCGAGTGGAGCAACAACAGTCGAGTGGAGCAACAACAGTCGAAGGGAGCAACAACAGCCGAGTGGAGCAACAACAGTCGAAGGGAGCAACAACAGTCGAGTGGAGCAACAACAGCCGAAGGGAGCAACAACAGCCGAGTGGAACAACAACAGTCGAGTGGAGCAACAACAGTCGAAGGGAGCAACAACAGCCGAGTGGAGCAACAACAGTCGAAGGGAGCAACAACAGTCGAGTGGAGCAACAACAGTCGAAGGGAGCAACAACAGCCGAGTGGAGCAACAACAGTCGAAGGGAGCAACAACAGTCGAGTGGAGCAACAACAGCCGAAGGGAGCAACAACAGCCGAGTGGAGCAACAACAGTCGAGTGGAGCAACAACAGTCAAGTGGAGCAACAGCCGAAGGGAGCAACAACAGCCGAGTGGAGCAACAACAGTCGAGTGGAGCAACAACAGTCGAGTGGAGAAACAACAGTCGATTGGAGCAACAACAGTCGAGTGGAGCAACAACAGTCAAGTGGAGCAACAACAGTCAAGTGGAGCAACAACAGCCGAGTGGAGTAACAACAGTCGAGTGGAGCAACAACAGTCAAAGGGAGAAACAACAGTCGAATGGAGCAACAACAGTCAAATGGAGCAAAAACAGTCGAAGGGAGAAACAACAGTCGAAGGGAGAAACAACAGTCGAAGGGAGAAACAACAGTCGAATGGAGCAACAACAGACAAAGGGAGAAACAACAGTCGAATGGAGCAACAACAGACAAAGGGAGAAACAACAGTCGAATAGCGCAACAACAGTCGAATGGCGCAACAACAGTCGAGTGGAGCAACAACAGTCAAATGGAGCAAAAACAGTCGAAGGGAGAAACAACAGTCGAAGGGAGAAACAACAGTCGAATGGTGCAACAACAGTCGAATGGCGCAACAACAGACAAAGGGAGCAACAACAGTCGAATGGAGCGACAACAGTCGAGTGGAGCAACAACAGTCGAATGGAGCGACAACAGTCGAGTGGAGCAACAACAGTCGAATGGAGCGACAACAGTCGAGTGGAGCAACAACAGTCGAATGGAGCGACAACAGTCGAGTGGAGCAACAACAGTCGAATGGAGCGACAACAGTCGAGTGGAGCAACAACAGTCGAATGGAGCGACAACAGTCGAATGGAGAAACAACAGTCGAGTGGAGCAACAACAGTCGAATGGAGCGACAACAGTCGAGTGGAGCAACAACAGTCGAATGGAGCGACAACAGTCGAGTGGAGCAACAACAGTCGAATGGAGCGACAACAGTCGAGTGGAGCAACAACAGTCGAATGGAGAAACAACAGCCGAGTGGAGCAACAACAGACAAAGGGAGCAACAACAGTCGAATGGAGCGACAACAGTCGAGTGGAGCAACAACAGTCGAATGGAGCGACAACAGTCGAGTGGAGCAACAACAGTCGAAGGGAGCAACAACAGTCGAATGGTGCAACAACAGTCGAAGGGAGAAACAACAGTCGAATGGTGCAACAACAGTCGAAGGGAGAAACAACAGTCGAATGGTGCAACAACAGTCGAAGGGAGAAACAACAGTCGAATGGTGCAAAAACAGTCGAAGGGAGCAACAACAGTCGAATGGTGCAACAACAGTCGAATGGTGCAAAAACAGTCGAAGGGAGCAACAACAGTCGAATGGTGCAACAACAGTCGAAGGGAGCAACAACAGTCGAAGGGAGAAACAACAGTCGAGTGGAGCAACAACCCCCCTCCTCACTCCTGAATCAACACTTGCACTTGACCCCCCCCCCCCCCCCCGATAGCTACTTTATTGAGGAAAAGTGTACTTACTATACCTGTGATATGTGGTTGTCCCACCTAGCTATGTTAGGATGAATGCACTAACTGTAAGTGGCTCTAGATAAGAGCGTCTGCTAAATTACTCAAATGTCAAATGATGCCCACTTCACCTGCACACAGACATGGTAGGCGCATACTCAGACGCAGACAGATGGAAAGATGAAGGCAGGCAGGCAGGGAGACAGACAAATACACAGACAGGGAGACAGGAAGACAGGCAGGAAGACAGGCAGGTAGACAGACAGGTAGACAGGCCGGCAGGTAGACAGGCCGGCAGGGAGACAGGCCGGCAGGGAGACATACAAGGATACAGGCAGGTAGACAGACCATGAGACAGACCAGCAGGAAGACAGACCAGCAGGGAGACAGACCGACAGGGAGAAAGACAGGCAGGGAGAAAGACCAGCAGGGAAACAGGCAGGGAGACAGGCATATAGACAAACAGGGAGAAAGACCGGCAGGGAGACAAACATCAGACAAACACCAGAGAAAACAGCATGCATATCTGAATAAAAAGTAGTCTTGCTACGGCTCATCATTCTGAAACAACGATGCAACGATCTTTGTTATAGAGCCAAAAAGATTGGAGAAGTGGTTTACCTATACATCACTGTTTTGGATAGATAATTATTTGTTCTGTCTATGGATTCTTCAATTACATTGAACTGATTTTTGACGTGCTGTTCCTTCTTTTTCCGTAGTGTATTTCTGTATTGTTTTAGGGATTCACCATAGTGAAGGCATAACCTCAGGTTTTCTGGGTCTCTATGTTTTTGGTTGGACAGGTTTCTCAAAATCTTTCTTAGGTTTTTGCATTCTTCATCAAACCATTTGTCATTGTTGTACATTTTCTTCATGTTCTTTTTAGATTTGACTCACTCTCTCACACACACACACACACACACACACACACACACACACACACACACACACACACACACACACACACACACACACACACACACACACACACACACACACACACACACACACACACACACACACACACACACACACACACACACACACACACACACACACACACACACACACACACACAGTCTCAGTCTCAGTCTGAGCACACGCCCAACAGGTGTCACAGTGGCTTCAGCAACAATGGTGCGAAAAACTAACAACAACACGCCCTGGTGCACACAGGGGATAATTCTCTTTCACACAGGACTTTGCAGCATGCTATTGACAGATGTGTGGAGATTTTATATGAGAGTCTCTACAGCCTGGGCATTCTAAGTATTGTCAGAGATTTTATATGAGAGCCTCTACAGCCTGGGCATTCTAAGTATTGTCAGAGATTTTATGTGAGAGCCTCTACGGCCTGGACATTCTAAGTATTGTCAGAGATTTTATGTGAGAGCCTCTACGGCCTGGACATTCTAAGTATTGTCAGAGATTTTATGTGAGAGCCTCTACGGCCTTAGCATTCTAAGTATTGTCAGAGATTTTATGTGAGAGCCTCTACGGCCTGGACATTCTAAGTATTGTCAGAGATTTTATGTGAGAGCCTCTACAGCCTTAGCATTCTAAGTATTGTCAGAGATTTTATGTGAGAGCCTCTACGGCCTGGACATTCTAAGTATTGTCAGAGATTTTATGTGAGAGCCTCTACGGCCTGGACATTCTAAGTATTGTAAGAGATTTTATGAGAGAGCCTCTACGGCCTGGACATTCTAAGTATTGTCAGAGATTTTATGTGAGAGCCTCTACGGCCTTAGCATTCTAAGTATTGTCAGAGATTTTATGTGAGAGCCTCTACGGCCTGGGCATTCTAAGTATTGTCAGAGATTTTATGAGAGAGCCTCTACGGCCTTAGCATTCTAAGTATTGTCAGAGATTTTATATGAGAGTCTCTACAGCCTGGGCATTCTAAGTATTGTCAGAGATTTTACGTGAGAGCCTCTACGGCCTGGACATTCTAAGTATTGTCAGAGATTTTATGTGAGAGCCTCTACGGCCTGGACATTCTAAGTATTGTCAGAGATTTTATGTGAGAGCCTCTACGGCCTGGACATTCTAAGTATTGTCAGAGATTTTATGTGAGAGCCTCTACGGCCTGGACATTCTAAGTATTGTCAGAGATTTTATGAGAGAGCCTCTACGGCCTTAGCATTCTAAGTATTGTCAGAGATTTTATGTGAGAGTCTCTACGGCCTGGACATTCTAAGTATTGTCAGAGATTTTATGTGAGAGTCTCTACCTTCCTGGGCATTCTAAGTTTTGTCAGAGATTTTATGTGAGAGTCTCTACCTTCCTGGGCATTCTAAGTTTTGTCAGAGATTTTATGTGAGAGCCTCTACGGTCTGGACATTCTACGTTTTGTCAGAGGTGTCTGAAAGAGATGGTTGATCCCCCAGCTGGTCATGCATTATCAACATTTCAAATGCAAACACAGATAATCGTTCAACCGGACACATTTTGGCAGGTTGCAATCGTGAGGAGTGATCGCAGTTTGATAGAAAATGTACATTTAAAAAAAAGAATGAATTGTCCTCTTTCGACACCAATCGCACTATTTAGAAGTTGTCCACTTTGTGTTAGAAAGGAGCTTGGGGTACCTGGACTTGTAGTACGGAAGTGAATGTCTTTGCGTCCTCAGCCACTCCTCCCAGGTACAAGGGTTTGGTAAAGACAGGAGAGTGGTCATTCTCATCCAGAACATCAATGAACACCCTCGCTGTGTTAGCTGCAGAGGAAAAAGAAAAAATAATAAAAAATAACCCCAAAGGCTAATCTGAATATCATTTGGATTGAATAGAAAATGAGAACTCGAAACAGTCAAATGTGCATCATATCCATTTCCCTGTCAATACAATGAGTTAGATGTTTTACTAAAATACTACAGCACTGCATTGCGGTTTGTCATTTCTCATAGTAAAATGTCACTCCTGAAGGGCTACAAATACACAGAGGGACCCACCAAATAACATGTGTGTCATAACCCTTGTTTTGTCACTGTAAAGTGTGCCGGTATAGTCAGTCTTCTGATTCAGAGGTAAACAAAACACAGACCCTGCTCAACTCATCATCTGACAAAATGCTCTGAGACAGACCAGGAAGACAGACCAGAGCGACAGGCCAGGAGTACAGACCATGGGGACAGACTAGGAGTACAGACCATGGGGACAGACTAGGAGTACAGACCATGGGGACAAACCAGGGGGACAGACTAGGAGTACAGACCATGGGGACAAACCATGGGGACAGACTAGGAGTACAGACCATGGGGACAGACTAGGAGTACAGACCATGGGGACAGACCAGGGGGACAGACTAGGAAGACAGACCATGGGGACAAACCAGGGGGACAGACTAGGAGTACAGACCATGGGGACAAACCAGGGGGACAGACTAGGAGTACAGACCATGGGGACAGACTAGGAGTACAGACCATGGGGACAGACCAGGGGGACAGACTAGGAAGACAGACCAGAGCAGCAGGCCAGGAGTACAGACCATGGGGACAAAAACCATGGGGACAGACTAGGAGTATAGACCATGGGGACAGACAAGGAGTACAGACCATGGGGACAGACCATGGGGACAGACTAGGAGTATAGACCATGGGGACAGACTAGGAGTACAGACCATGGGGACAGACTAGGAGTACAGACCATGGGGACAGACTAGGAGTACAGACCATGGGGACAAACCAGGGGGACAGACTAGGAGTAAAGACCATGGGGACAGACTAGGAGTACAGACCATGGGGACAGACTAGGAGTATAGACCATGGGGACAGACTAGGAGTATAGACCATGGGGACAGACTAGGAATACAGACCATGGGGACAGACTAGGAGTATAGACCATGGGGACAGACTAGGAGTACAGACCATGGGGACAGACTAGGAGTACAGACCATGGGGACAGACTAGGAGTATAGACCATGGGGACAGACTAGGAGTACAGACCATGGGGACAGACTAGGAGTATAGACCATGGGGACAGACTAGGAGTACAGACCATGGGGACAGACTAGGAGTACAGACCATGGGGACAGACTAGGAAGACAGACCAGAGCGGCAGGCCAGGAGTACAGCCCATGGGGACAGGCCAGGGGGACAGGCCAGGAGTACAGAGCATGGGGACAAACTAGGGGGACAGACTAGGAGTACAGACCATGGGGACAGGCCAGGGGACAGACCAGGGCGACAGGCCAGGGCGACAGACCAGGAGTACAGCCCATGGGGACAGGCCAGGGGGACAGGCCTGGAGTACGGAGCATGGGGAAAGGCCAGGGGGACAGACCATGAGTACAGCGAATGGGACAGGCCAGGAAGACAGACCAGAGCGGCAGGCCAGGAATACAGACCATGGGGACAGACTAGGAGTACAGACCATGGGGACAGACTAGGAGTACAGACCATGGGGACAGACTAGGAGTATAGACCATGGGGACAGACTAGGAGTACAGACCATGGGGACAGACTAGGAGTACAGACCATGGGGACAGACTAGGAGTACAGACCATGGGGACAGACTAGGAGTATAGACCATGGGGACAGACTAGGAGTACAGACCATGGGGACAGACTAGGAGTAAAGACCATGGGGACAGACTAGGAGTACAGACCATGGGGACAGACTAGGAGTACAGACCATGGGGACAGACTTGGAGTACAGACCATGGGGACAGACTAGGAGTACAGACCATGGGGACAGACTAGGAGTACAGACCATGGGGACAGACTAGGAGTACATACCATGGGGACAGACTAGGAGTACAGACCATGGGGACAGACTAGGAGTACAGACCATGGGGACAGACTAGGAGTACAGACCATGGGGACAGACTAGGAGTATAGACCATGGGGACAGACTAGGAGTACAGACCATGGGGACAGACTAGGAGTACAGACCATGGGGACAGACTAGGAGTACAGACCATGGGGACAGACTAGGAGTACAGACCATGGGGACAGACTAGGAGTATAGACCATGGGGACAGACTAGGAGTACATACCATGGGGACAGACTAGGAGTACATACCATGGGGACAGACTAGGAGTACATACCATGGGGACAGACTAGGAGTACAGACCATGGGGACAGACTAGGAATAAATACCATGGGGACAGACTAGGAGTACATACCATGGGGACAGACTAGGAGTACAGACCATGGGGACAGACTAGGAGTAAATACCATGGGGACAGACTAGGAGTACATACCATGGGGACAGACTAGGAGTATAGACCATGGGGACAGCCTAGGAGTACAGACCATGGGGACAGACTAGGAGTATAGACCATGGGGACAGACTAGGAGTACATACCATGGGGACAGACTAGGTGTATTGACCATGGGGACAGACTAGGAGTATAGGCCATGGGGACAGACTAGGAGTAAAGACCATGGGGACAGACTAGGAGTACAGACCATGGGGACAGACTAGGAGTACAGACCATGGGGACAGACTAGGAGTACAGACCATGGGGACAGACTAGGAGTACAGACCATGGGGACAGACTAGGTGTACAGACCATGGGGACAGACTAGGAGTACATACCATGGGGACAGACTAGGAGTACAGACCATGGGGACAGACTAGGAGTACATACCATGGGGACAGACTAGGAGTACATACCATGGGGACAGACTAGGAGTACAGACCATGGGGACAGACTAGGAGTACATACCATGGGGACAGACTAGGAGTACATACCATGGGGACAGACTAGGAGTACAGACCATGGGGACAGACTAGGAGTACAGACCATGGGGACAGACTAGGAGTACATACCATGGGGACAGACTAGGAGTACAGACCATGGGGACAGACTAGGAGTACAGACCATGGGGACAGACTAGGAGTACAGACCATGGGGACAGACTAGGAGTACAGACCATGGGGACAGACTAGGAGTATAGACCATGGGGACAGACTAGGAGTACAGACCATGGGGACAGACTAGGAGTACATACCATGGGGACAGACTAGGAGTACAGACCATGGGGACAGACTAGGAGTACATACCATGGGGACAGACTAGGAGTATAGACCATGGGGACACACTAGGAGTACAGACCATGGGGACAGACTAGGAGTATAGACCATGGGGACAGACTAGGAGTACATACCATGGGGACAGACTAGGAGTATAGACCATGGGGACAGACTAGGAGTACAGACCATGGGGACAGACTAGGAGTATAGACCATGGGGACAGACCATGGGCACAGACTAGGAGTACATACCATGGGGACAGACTAGGAGTATAGACCATGGGGACACACTAGGAGTACAGACCATGGGGACAGACTAGGAGTATAGACCATGGGGACAGACTAGGAGTACATACCATGGGGACAGACTAGGAGTACAGACCATGGGGAGAGACTAGGAGTACAGACCATGGGGACAGACTAGGAGTACAGACCATGGGGACAGACTAGGAGTACAGACCATGGGGACAGACTAGGAGTACAGACCATGGGGAGAGACTAGGAGTACAGACCATGGGGACTGACTAGGAGTACAGACCATGGGGACAGACTAGGAGTACAGACCATGGGGACAGACTAGGAGTATAGACCATGGGTCAGACTAGGAGTACAGACCATGGGGACAGACTAGGAGTACAGACCATGGGCACAGACTAGGAGTACATACCATGGGGACAGACTAGGAGTACATACCATGGGGTCAGACTAGGAGTATTGACCATGGGGACAGACTAGGAGTACAGACCATGGGGACAGACGAGGAGTATTGACCATGGGGACAGACTAGGAGTACAGACCATGGGGACAGACTAGGAGTACAGACCATGGGGACAGACTAGGAGTACAGACCATGGGGACAAACCAGGGGGACAGACTAGGAGTACATACCATGGGGACAGACTAGGAGTATAGACCATGGGGACAGACTAGGAGTATAGACCAGGGGGACAGACTAGGAGTACAGACCATGGGGACAGACTAGGAGTACAGACCATGGGGACAGACTAGGAGTACAGACCATGGGGACAAACCAGGGGGACAGACAGACTAGGAGTACACCATGGGGACAGACAAACCAGGGGGACAGACTAGGAGTACAGACCATGGGGACAAACCAGGGGGACAGACTAGGAGTACAGACCATGGGGACAGACTAGGAGTACATACCATGGGGACAGACTAGGAGTACATACCATGGGGACAGACTAGGAGTACAGACCATGGGGACAAACCAGGGGGACAGACTAGGAGTACATACCATGGGGACAGACTAGGAGTATAGACCATGGGGACAGACTAGGAGTATAGACCAGGGGGACAGACTAGGAGTACAGACCATGGGGACAGACTAGGAGTATAGACCATGGGGACAGACTAGGAGTACATACCATGGGGACAGACTAGGAGTACATACCATGGGGACAGACTAGGAGTACAGACCATGGGGACAGACTAGGAGTACATACCATGGGGACAGACTAGGAGTACATACCATGGGGACAGACTAGGAGTATAGACCATGGGGACACACTAGGAGTACAGACCATGGGGACAGACTAGGAGTATAGACCATGGGGACAGACTAGGAGTACATACCATGGGGACAGACTAGGAGTATAGACCATGGGGACAGACTAGGAGTACAGACCATGGGGACAGTCTAGGAGTATAGACCATGGGCACAGACCATGGGGACAGACTAGGAGTACATACCATAGGGACAGACTAGGAGTACATACCATGGGGACAGACTAGGAGTATAGACCATGGGGACAGACTAGGAGTACATACCATGGGGACAGACTAGGAGTACATACCATGGGGACAGACTAGGAGTATTGACCATGGGGACAGACTAGCAGTACAGACCATGGGGACAGACTAGGAGTACAGACCATGGGGACAGACTAGGAGTACAGACCATGGGGACAGACTAGGAGTACAGACCATGGGGACAGACTAGGAGTACAGACCATGGGGACAGACTAGGAGTACATACCATGGGGACAGACTAGGAGTACAGACCATGGGGACAGACTAGGAGTACATACCATGGGGACAGACTAGGAGTACATACCATGGGGACAGACTAGGAGTACAGACCATGGGGACAGACTAGGAGTACAGACCATGGGGACAGACTAGGAGTACATACCATGGGGACAGACTAGGAGTACAGACCATGGGGACAGAGTAGGAGTATAGGCCATGGGGACAGACTAGGAGTACAGACCATGGGGACAGACTAGGAGTACAGACCATGGGGAGAGACTAGGAGTACAGACCATGGGGACAGACTAGGAGTACAGACCATGGGGACAGACTAGGAGTACAGACCATGGGGACAGACTAGGAGTATAGACCATGGGGACAGACTAGGAGTACAGACCATGGGGACAGACTAGGAGTACATACCATGGGGACAGACTAGGAGTATTGACCATGGGGACAGACTAGGAGTACAGACCATGGGGACAGACTAGGAGTATTGACCATGGGGACAGACTAGGAGTACAGACCATGGGGACAGACTAGGAGTACAGACCATGGGGACAGACTAGGAGTACAGACCATGGGGACAAACCAGGGGGACAGACTCGGAGTACATACCATGGGGACAGACTAGGAGTACATACCATGGGGACAGACTAGGAGTACAGACCATGGGGACAGACTAGGAGTACAGACCATGGGGACAGACTAGGAGTACATACCATGGGGACAGACTAGGAGTACAGACCATGGGGACAGAGTAGGAGTATAGGCCATGGGGACAGACTAGGAGTACAGACCATGGGGACAGACTAGGAGTACAGACCATGGGGAGAGACTAGGAGTACAGACCATGGGGACAGACTAGGAGTACAGACCATGGGGACAGACTAGGAGTACAGACCATGGGGACAGACTAGGAGTATAGACCAGGGGGACAGACTAGGAGTACAGACCATGGGGACAGAATAGGAGTACAGACCATGGGGACAGACTAGGGGGACAGACTAGGAGTACATACCATGGGGACAGACTAGGAGTACAGACCATGGGGACAAACCAGGGGGACAGACTAGGAGTACAGACCATGGGGACAAACCAGGGGGACAGACTAGGAGTACAGACCATGGGGACAAACCAGGGGGACAGACTAGGAGTACATACCATGGGGACAGACTAGGAGTATAGACCATGGGGACAGACTAGGAGTATAGACCAGGGGGACAGACTAGGAGTACAGACTATGGGGACAGACTAGGAGTATAGACCATGGGGACAGACTAGGAGTACAGACCATGGGGACAGACTAGGAGTATAGACCATGGGGACAGACTAGGAGTATAGACCATGGGGACAGACTAGGAGTACATACCATGGGGACAGACTAGGAGTATAGACCATGGGGACAGACTAGGAGTACAGACCATGGGGACAGACCAGGGCGACAGGCCAGGGCGACAGGCCAGGAGTACAGCCCATGGGGACAGGCCAGGAGTACAGAGCATGGGGACAGGCCAGGGGGACAGACCAGGGGGACAGACCAGGGGGACAGACCAGGGGGACAGGCCAGGGGGACAGGCCAGGGGGACAGGCCAGGGCGACAGGCCAGGAGTACAGACCATGGGGACAGACTAGGAGTACATACCATGGGGACAGACTAGGAGTACAGACCATGGGGACAAACCAGGGGGACAGACTAGGAGTACAGACCATGGGGACAAACCAGGGGGACAGACTAGGAGTACAGACCATGGGGACAGACTAGGAGTACAGACCATGGGGACAAACCAGGGGGACAGACTAGGAGTACATACCATGGGGACAGACTAGGAGTATAGACCATGGGGACAGACTAGGAGTATAGACCAGGGGGACAGACTAGGAGTACAGACTATGGGGACAGACTAGGAGTATAGACCATGGGGACAGACTAGGAGTACATACCATGGGGACAGACTAGGAGTATAGACCATGGGGACAGACTAGGAGTATAGACCAGGGGGACAGACTAGGAGTACAGACTATGGGGACAGACTAGGAGTATAGACCATGGGGACAGACTAGGAGTACATACCATGGGGACAGACTAGGAGTACAGACCATGGGGACAGACTAGGAGTATAGACCATGGGGACAGACTAGGAGTATAGACCATGGGGACAGACTAGGAGTACATACCATGGGGACAGACTAGGAGTATAGACCATGGGGACAGACTAGGAGTACAGACCATGGGGACAGACCAGGGCGACAGGCCAGGGCGACAGGCCAGGAGTACAGCCCATGGGGACAGGCCAGGAGTACAGAGCATGGGGACAGGCCAGGGGGACAGACCAGGGGGACAGACCAGGGGGACAGAGCATGGGGACAGGCCAGGGGGACAGGCCAGGGCGACAGGCCAGGAGTACAGAGCATGGGGACAGACTAGGAGTACAGAGCATGGGGACAGACTAGGAGTACAGACCATGGGGACAGACTAGGAGTACATACCATGGGGACAGACTAGGAGTACATACCATGGGGACAGACTAGGAGTACAGACCATGGGGACAGACTAGGAGTACAGACCATGGGGACAGACTAGGAGTACATACCATGGGGACAGACTAGGAGTACAGACCATGGGGACAGAGTAGGAGTACAGACCATGGGGACAGACTAGGAGTACAGACCATGGGGACAGACTAGGAGTACAGACCATGGGGAGAGACTAGGAGTACAGACCATGGGGACAGACTAGGAGTACAGACCATGGGGACAGACTAGGAGTACAGACCATGGGGACAGACTAGGAGTATAG
This sequence comes from Oncorhynchus gorbuscha, assembly GCF_021184085.1. Lineage (NCBI taxonomy): Eukaryota > Metazoa > Chordata > Actinopteri > Salmoniformes > Salmonidae > Oncorhynchus > Oncorhynchus gorbuscha. The sequence continues at coordinate 15,525,367 of NC_060183.1, read as the reverse complement.
ACCATGGGGACAGACTAGGAGTACAGACCATGGGGACAGACTAGGAGTACAGACCATGGGCACAGACTAGGAGTACATAACATGGGGACAGACTAGGAGTACATACCATGGGGACAGACTAGGAGTATTGACCATGGGGACAGACTAGGAGTACAGACCATGGGGACAGACTAGGAGTATTGACCATGGGGACAGACTAGGAGTACAGACCATGGGGACAGACTAGGAGTACAGACCATGGGGACAGACTAGGAGTACAGACCATGGGGACAAACCAGGGGGACAGACTAGGAGTACATACCATGGGGACAGACTAGGAGTATAGACCATGGGGACAGACTAGGAGTATAGACCAGTGGGACAGACTAGGAGTACAGACCATGGGGACAGACTAGGAGTACAGACCATGGGGACAGACTAGGAGTACAGACCATGGGGACAAACCAGGGGGACAGACTAGGAGTACATACCATGGGGACAGACTAGGAGTACAGACCATGGGGACAAACCAGGGGGACAGACTAGGAGTACAGACCATGGGGACAAACCAGGGGGACAGACTAGGAGTACAGACCATGGGGACAGACTAGGAGTACAGACCATGGGGACAAACCAGGGGGACAGACTAGGAGTACATACCATGGGGACAGACTAGGAGTATAGACCATGGGGACAGACTAGGAGTATAGACCAGGGGGACAGACTAGGAGTACAGACTATGGGGACAGACTAGGAGTATAGACCATGGGGACAGACTAGGAGTACATACCATGGGGACAGACTAGGAGTACAGACCATGGGGACAGACTAGGAGTATAGACCATGGGGACAGACTAGGAGTATAGACCAGGGGGACAGACTAGGAGTACAGACTATGGGGACAGACTAGGAGTATAGACCATGGGGACAGACTAGGAGTACAGACCATGGGGACAGACTAGGAGTATAGACCATGGGGACAGACTAGGAGTATAGACCATGGGGACAGACTAGGAGTACATACCATGGGGACAGACTAGGAGTATATACCATGGGGACAGACTAGGAGTACAGACCATGGGGACAGACCAGGGTGACAGGCCAGGGCGACAGGCCAGGAGTACAGCCCATGGGGACAGGCCAGGAGTACAGAGCATGGGGACAGGCCAGGGGGACAGACCAGGGGGACAGACCAGGGGGACAGAGCATGGGGACAGGCCAGGGGGACAGGCCAGGGCGACAGGCCAGGAGTACAGAGCATGGGGACAGGCCAGGGCGACAGGCCAGGAGTACAGAGCATGGGGACAGGCCAGGGGGACAGACCAGGGCGACAAGCCAGGAGTACAGAGCATGGGGACAGACCAGGAAGACAGACCAGGGCGACAAGCCAGGAGTACAGACCATGGGGACCGACCAGGGAGACCGACTAGGACGACAGTAGAGTCAGCACCTTTCTCGTTTATCCCTGCCAGAATGTCCAAAGTTACAGCTGATGACAACACTAAACGAGCAACAGCAGGATAGTACTTACTGCTACATTGCAACACACACCTGGGTATTTCTATAAACTAGGATAGCAGTGAGGATAATAACTGGAGCGGAATCAGTGGAATGGAATACATCACATGGTTTTCCAGGTGTTTGATGTCATTCCCATGTGCTCTGTTCAGCAGCCTCCACTGTTCTCATGGTTGGTGTCTTGATGGGTTTGTCCAAAATCATGTGACATAAAATGTCCTTTTCGGGCCTTGCATTTATGGTAGTGTAAGTTGTTGTTCTATCATATATTAAGCATGAATCAGTTAAATTAGACATTGAATTTGAACCCTGTGAGAATCCTGGATCTAGCTGTCGGACAGTTTTTGTGTGTAGAGATCTCAGAAACGCAGTGTATCTACTTAACATTTCGTGCATATGGGGTGAAACAGTTTTCATGGACACACAAATCACATATTTTACAATGTAATAATAATAATATGACTGCAAATGCATTGGCAAGGTCTAAAATATGTATTATTCTTAAGTAGGTAATGGCCTATACTTTTAGCATGCTTGTCCCCCTCCCCCCCTGCATAATCAGTGCTGTGGCTCGAATCAATTCAACCAAGGGTCTTCCTATTACAGTGATGTTGTCACCTCCATAGCCAAACGCAGTGGGGAGTACCCATCCACTCTCTGCAGCCATTTACCATGCTACCTCCTCCTCCAGCGGAATGAATCCATCAACATCAATAGCCCCCCCCCACCCCCCCATGATGAAACTTCCACCACATCTCAAATATAGCTGCCAGGCCTGCTTCAATGGAACGAGGACTTCATCTATTGCTAGTGGGTGTCTTCGTCATGTTTGCTGCAGCCCCCCTCTCAGCTTGAATGACACACAGTGAGTGGCCTGGGTACAGTATATTAGTCAATCTAGTTGAATAGAGAAAAACATGCTGAATCTAATTCTAATCTGGGAAGAACATACAGCAGTGACCAAATCTCTACAAGCCTTTTATTCTAGAATCGACGAAGTTGGCATTTAGATATAAGTGGATGACAGCGCGATTGTAATCAAATTGATTCGAGTGATTGCTTCTGCATATTGCGGAGACATGATGAGATTGTCCAGAAAGGAATGTTTTTTTATTTTATTTTATTATTTTTTAAATCTGTCACATTTAACAGTAACTGTTAAATCAAAATGTCTCATCCTCCGCAGCAACTCAGCATGAATTTGATGAAACTAAATATCGTGAAAGGATGAGGCGTGCTTTTAAGTATTTTGGAAAAAGCTAAGATGGGAAATAATTTACAGGCAAATGCCAGACAAACATTTATGTTACAAGTGAGAGACACAGAGAGACAGCAGAAACAAACATTTGAATTTCAATTACTCCTTCTCAAATTAAGGTTGTAAAAAGCATTTTCTTTTAAAGCATGATAGGCAGGCGTACTCTTGGAGGCCGCTCGGAGGTTGGACTCGGCCAACCCCATGGAGTCAGCCTCCACTCTGAGGCTGTAGCTGCCGTTGGCCTCATAGTCCAGGGGCTTGGCCGTTGAGATCACCCCGGTGTCGTTGTTGAGCCTGAACACACCTAGAAGACGATTGAAAACATAGTCATTTAATACTGTATCCGTCCCTGAGTAGAATGACAAGTCTATTCACCTCCCCAAATCCCACTGTGTGTGGCATCACGTGTTGAGGCACGACACCAGAAAGAAATGACACTAGACTGGAGAATCACTTAGTCACTCATTGATTTTGTGTAAGGCATAATTGATGCACATGCACAGCAGGAATGCACCGAAGAGCATAGCTAGAACTCATCTCGCTCCCCTTTATTTTCAGACCTACAATTAAGTCCTCCCAGTACGCCATGAACCTTGAATTTAACAACAATGAATCTTCCTGGTGCTTCTTCATTGAATCTAATGAGAGTTAAAAGTGAAGCCAATTCCCTTTGTTTCCAAATGACTAAATGCTTCAGATGTAGTTGAATGCGAGGCTCAGTATGGGGATGCAATTTCATCTTTTCACACTCTGAGAGGCATGAGCCCAGGTTTTAATCACAGTGAGGGACGATGGGAGGATGGACGGGTCTAATCATCCCTCAGGGTGCTTTTACATGGCAGTAAGTCTGTCATGACCGGGGGCACGTACACATACACACACACTTTGGGTGCTGCCTCTCTGTGGGCAGATGACTGACTAGAGCCATATAGAGGTATATAGAGCTGTACAGAGCCGTATATAGCCATATAGAACTGCTTAGCCGTAGAGAGCCATATAGATGTATATAGAGGCGTATAGTGGTATATAGAGGCGTATAGAGGTATATAGAGGCGCATAGAGCCATAGAGATGTATATAGAGCCATATAGATGTATATGGGGCGGCAGGGTAGCCCAGTGGTTAGAGCGTTGGACTAGTAACCGGAAGGTTGCAAGTTCAAACCCCTGAGCTGACAAGGTAGTGTTCCTAGGCCGTCATTGAAAGAGGTATATAGAGGTGTAAAGAGGTATACACATTCTCCCAAGCCACATGCTAGCTAATGATCTCTCCCAGCTCTATGTAGACTGCATATAGAGGCGTATAGAGGCGTATAGAGGCATATAGAGGCATATAGAGGTGTAAAGAGGTGTAAAGAGGTATACACATTCTCCCAAGCCACATGCTAGCTAATGATCTCTCCCAGCTCTATGTAGACTGCATATAGAGGCGTATAGAGGCGTATAGAGGCGTATAGAGGCATATAGAGGCATATAGAGGTGTAAAGAGGTATACACATTCTCCCAAGCCACATGCTAGCTAATGATCTCTCCCAGCTCTATGTAGACTGCGTATAGAGGCGTATAGAGGCGTATAGAGGCGTATAGAGGCGTATAGAGGCGTATAGAGGCGTATAGAGGCGTATAGAGGCGTATAGAGGCGTATAGAGCTGTATGTATGGCTCTGTGAGTGACCTCTGAGGGTCCTTACTACTTCATGTTGTTTATAGTGTGTCCGAATAAAAGACTGGGACTATCACTGTATAGAATTATAACATGACCTCTGGAACTAGGTCAAAGGCACAGTGTAGGTTAGTCTGTTACTACTCACCTCCCTCGTTGCCCTCCGCTATGGAATAGACAATCGTTTGATTGACAGCTGCAGCCAATATGACACCGACTAGCTTCCCCACCTTAGCCTTCTCACTCACAGGGGGAAATCTGGAAGAAAACACACACACAGTATATGAGACACACACAACACAGTAGATGAGAGACACATATGAGACACATCGATGAGACACACACACGACACAACGATGAGACACACACACGACACATAGATGAGACACAACGATGAGACACACACACGACACATAGATGAGAGACACATATGAGACACATTGATGAGACACACACACAACACATAGATGAGACACAACGATAAGACACACACATGACACATAGATGAGATACACAGATGAGACACACACGACACACACACAGAGTAGATGAGATACACATATGAGACACACCGATGAGACACACACGACACATAGATGAGACATACACACACACTAATGGAGACCTACTGACTGGTGCACCAATATATACATTTTTTTTACCACATTCTCCCAAGCCACATGCTAGCTAATGATCTCTCCCAGCTCTATGTAGACTGCAGTATAATCCACATTCTCCCAAGCCACATGCTAGCTAATGATCTCTCCCAGCTCTATGTAGACTGCAGTATAATCCACATTCTCCCAAGCCACATGCTAGCCAATGATCTCTCGCAGCTCTATATAGACTGCAGTATAATCCACAGTCTCCCAAGCCACATGCTAGCCAATGATCTCTCCCAGCTCTATATAGACTGCAGTATAATCCACATTCTCCCAAGCCACATGCTAGCCAATGATCTCTCCCAGCTCTATATAGACTGCAGTATAATCCACATTCTCCCAAGCCACATGCTAGCCAATGATCTCTCCCAGCTCTATATAGACTGCAGTATAATCCACATTCCAATACCACGGTGCTGATCATACTAATACCACAGAGGGAAAGGGTGCACAATCTCTTGAGGTCCTTGAGGGCCACAAACACTGTGTTTTCATATTTTGCCATTTCATCAGCAACTCGCTTCATCTTGGGAAAACAGATGTGTGAACTTTCTGGCTAATTCAAAACCATTAGAATCAACAGAGAGAGAGAGAGAGAGAGGGGAGTAATCAACAGCAGGACTGTGATCCTTGAGGAACAGAGTTTTACTATGCTTTTCTCATACTTAAAGCGCTATCTGATATATGTGTAAGTGAGTAATGCAAAACCAATAATATTTCATTTGAGATACTGTAGTTGGAACAGAAAATAAGAAAAACACCCAAATTATAGACGGAGGAGTTAGAATAGACTGGGGAGTTAGAAGAATAGACTGGGGAGTTAGAAGAATAGACTGGGGAGTTAGAAGAATAGACTGGGGAGTTAGAAGAATAGACTGGGGAGTTAGAAGAATAGACTGGGGAGTTAGAAGAATAGACTGGGGAGTTAGAAGAATAGACTGGGGAGTTAGAAGAATAGACTGGGGAGTTAGAAGAATAGACTGGGGAGTTAGAATAATAGACTGGGGAGTTAGAATAATAGACTGGGGAGTTAGAATAATAGACTGGGGAGTTAGAATAGACTGGGGAGTTAGAGGAATAGATTGGGGAGTTAGAAGAATAGATTGGGGAGTTAGAAGAATAGATTGGGGAGTTAGAAGAATAGTTTGGGGAGTTAGGAGAATAGATTGGGGAGTTAGAAGAATAGACTGGGGAGTTAGAATAGACTGGGGAGTTAGAATAGACTGGGGAGTTAGAATAGACTGGGGAGTTAGAATAGACTGGGGAGTTAGAAGAATAGATTGGGGAGTTAGAAGAATAGACTGGGGAGTTAGAAGAATAGACTGGGGAGTTAGAAGAATAGACTGGGGAGTTAGAATAGACTGGGGAGTTAGAATAGACTGGGGAGTTAGAAGAATAGACTGGGGAGTTAGAAGAATAGACTGGGGAGTTAGAAGAATAGACTGGGGAGTTAGAAGAATAGACTGGGGAGTTAGAAGAATAGACTGGGGAGTTAGAATAGACTGGGGAGTTAGTATAGACTGGGGAGTTAGAAGAATAGATTGGGGAGTTAGAAGTATAGATTGGGGAGTTAGAAGAATAGATTGGGGAGTTAGAAGAATAGATTGGGGAGTTAGAAGAATAGATTGGGGAGTTAGAAGAATAGACTCGGGAGTTAGAATAGACTGGGGAGTTAGAATAGACTGGGGAGTTAGAATAGACTGGGGAGTTAGAATAGACTGGGGAGTTAGAAGAATAGATTGGGGAGTTAGAAGAATAGACTGGGGAGTTAGAAGAATAGACTGGGGAGTTAGAAGAATAGACTGGGGAGTTAGAATAGACTGGGGAGTTAGAATAGACTGGGGAGTTAGAATAGACTGGGGAGTTAGAAGAATAGACTGGGGAGTTAGAAGAATAGGCTGGGGAGTTAGAAGAATAGACTGGGGAGTTAGAAGAATAGACTGGGGAGTTAGAAGAATACACTGGGGAGTTAGAATAGAATGGGGAGTTAGAATAGAATGGGGAGTTAGAATAGACTGGGGAGTTAGAATAGACTGGGGAGTTAGAATAGACTGGGGAGTTAGAATAGACTGGGGAGTTAGAAGAATAGACTGGGGAGTTAGAATAGACTGGGGAGTTAGAATAGAATGGGGAGTTAGAATAGACTGGGGAGTTATAATAGACTGAGGAGTTAGTATAGACTGGGGAGTTAGAAGAATAGATTGGGGAGTTAGAAGAATAGATTGGGGAGTTAGAAGAATAGACTGGGGAGTTAGAATAATAGACTGGGGAGTTAGAATAATAGACTGGGGAGTTAGAATAGAATGGGGAGTAAGAATAGAATGGGGAGTGAGAATAGACTGAGGAGTTAGAATAGACTGGGGAGTTAGAATAATAGATTGGGGAGTTAGAAGAATAGACTGGGGAGTTAGAAGTTTAGACTGGGGAGTTAGAAGAATAGACTGGGGAGTTAGAATAGAATGGGGAGTAAGAATAGAATGGGGAGTGAGAATAGACTGAGGAGTTAGAATAGACTGGGGAGTTAGAATAATAGATTGGGGAGTTAGAAGAATAGACTGGGGAGTTAGAAGTTTAGACTGGGGAGTTAGAATAGAATGGGGAGTAAGAATAGAATGGGGAGTGAGAATAGACTGAGGAGTTAGAATAGACTGGGGAGTTAGAAGAATAGACTGGGGAGTTAGAAGAATAGACTGAGGAGTTAGAATAGACTGGGGAGTTAGAATAGACTGGGGAGTTAGAATAGACTGGGGAGTTAGAATAGACTGGGGAGTTAGAAGAATAGACTGGGGAGTTAGAATAGAATGGGGAGTTAGAATAGACTGGGGAGTTAGAAGAATAGACTGGGGAGTTAGAATAGAATGGGGAGTTAGAATAGAATGGGGAGTTAGAATAGAATGGGGAGTTAGAATAGACTGGGGAGTTAGAATATAATGGGGAGTTAGAATAGAATGGGGAGTTAGAATAGACTGGGGAGTTAGAATAGACTGGGGAGTTAGAATAGAATGGGGAGTAAGAATAGAATGGGGAGTGAGAATAGACTGAGGAGTTAGAATAGAATGGGGAGTAAGAATAGAATGGGGAGTGAGAATAGACTGAGGAGTTAGAATAGACTGGGGAGTTAGAAGAATAGATTGGGGAGTTAGAAGAATAGATTGGGGAGTTAGAAGAATAGATTGGGGAGTTAGAAGAATAGTTTGGGGAGTTAGAATAGACTGGGGAGTTAGAATAGACTGGGGAGTTAGAATAGAATGGGGAGTAAGAATAGAATGGGGAGTGAGAATAGACTGAGGAGTTAGAATAGAATGGGGAGTAAGAATAGAATGGGGAGTGAGAATAGACTGAGGAGTTAGAATAGACTGGGGAGTTAGAAGAATAGATTGGGGAGTTAGAAGAATAGACTGGGGAGTTAGAATAATAGACTGGGGAGTTAGAATAGAATGGGGAGTAAGAATAGAATGGGGAGTGAGAATAGACTGAGGAGTTAGAATAGACTGGGGAGTTAGAAGAATAGATTGGGGAGTTAGAAGAATAGATTGGGGAGTTAGAAGAATAGATTGGGGAGTTAGAAGAATAGTTTGGGGAGTTAGAAGAATAGATTGGGGAGTTAGAGGAATAGATTGGGGAGTTAGAAGAATAGATTGGGGAGTTAGAAGAATAGATTGGGGAGTTAGAAGAATAGTTTGGGGAGTTAGAAGAATAGATTGGGGAGTTAGAAGAATAGACTGGGGAGTTAGAATAGACTGGGGAGTTAGAATAGACTGGGGAGTTAGAATAGACTGGGGAGTTAGAATAGACTGGGGAGTTAGAAGAATAGATTGGGGAGTTAGAAGAATAGACTGGGGAGTTAGAAGAATAGACTGGGGAGTTAGAAGAATAGACTGGGGAGTTAGAATAGACTGGGGAGTTAGAATAGACTGGGGAGTTAGAAGAATAGACTGGGGAGTTAGAAGAATAGACTGGGGAGTTAGAAGAATAGACTGGGGAGTTAGAAGAATAGACTGGGGAGTTAGAAGAATAGACTGGGGAGTTAGAATAGACTGGGGAGTTAGTATAGACTGGGGAGTTAGAAGAATAGATTGGGGAGTTAGAAGTATAGATTGGGGAGTTAGAAGAATAGATTGGGGAGTTAGAAGAATAGATTGGGGAGTTAGAAGAATAGATTGGGGAGTTAGAAGAATAGACTGGGAGTTAGAATAGACTGGGGAGTTAGAATAGACTGGGGAGTTAGAATAGACTGGGGAGTTAGAATAGACTGGGGAGTTAGAAGAATAGATTGGGGAGTTAGAAGAATAGACTGGGGAGTTAGAAGAATAGACTGGGGAGTTAGAAGAATAGACTGGGGAGTTAGAATAGACTGGGGAGTTAGAATAGACTGGGGAGTTAGAATAGACTGGGGAGTTAGAAGAATAGACTGGGGAGTTAGAAGAATAGACTGGGGAGTTAGAAGAATAGACTGGGGAGTTAGAAGAATAGACTGGGGAGTTAGAAGAATACACTGGGGAGTTAGAATAGAATGGGGAGTTAGAATAGAATGGGGAGTTAGAATAGACTGGGGAGTTAGAATAGACTGGGGAGTTAGAATAGACTGGGGAGTTAGAAGAATAGACTGGGGAGTTAGAATAGACTGGGGAGTTAGAATAGAATGGGGAGTTAGAATAGACTGGGGAGTTATAATAGACTGAGGAGTTAGTATAGACTGGGGAGTTAGAAGAATAGATTGGGGAGTTAGAAGAATAGATTGGGGAGTTAGAAGAATAGACTGGGGAGTTAGAATAATAGACTGGGGAGTTAGAATAGAATGGGGAGTAAGAATAGAATGGGGAGTGAGAATAGACTGAGGAGTTAGAATAGACTGGGGAGTTAGAAGAATAGATTGGGGAGTTAGAAGAATAGACTGGGGAGTTAGAAGTTTAGACTGGGGAGTTAGAATAGAATGGGGAGTAAGAATAGAATGGGGAGTGAGAATAGACTGAGGAGTTAGAATAGACTGGGGAGTTAGAAGAATAGACTGGGGAGTTAGAAGAATAGACTGAGGAGTTAGAATAGACTGGGGAGTTAGAATAGACTGGGGAGTTAGAATAGACTGGGGAGTTAGAATAGACTGGGGAGTTAGAAGAATAGACTGGGGAGTTAGAATAGAATGGGGAGTTAGAATAGAATGGGGAGTTAGAATAGAATGGGGAGTTAGAATAGACTGGGGAGTTAGAATATAATGGGGAGTTAGAATAGAATGGGGAGTTAGAATAGACTGGGGAGTTAGAATAGACTGGGGAGTTAGAATAGACTGAGGAGTTAGAATAGACTGGGGAGTTAGAAGAATAGATTGGGGAGTTAGAAGAATAGACTGGGGAGTTAGAATAATAGACTGGGGAGTTAGAATAGAATGGGGAGTAAGAATAGAATGGGGAGTGAGAATAGACTGAGGAGTTAGAATAGACTGGGGAGTTAGAATAATAGATTGGGGAGTTAGAAGAATAGACTGGGGAGTTAGAAGTTTAGACTGGGGAGTTAGAATAGAATGGGGAGTAAGAATAGAATGGGGAGTGAGAATAGACTGAGGAGTTAGAATAGACTGGGGAGTTAGAAGAATAGACTGGGGAGTTAGAAGAATAGACTGAGGAGTTAGAATAGACTGGGGAGTTAGAATAGACTGGGGAGTTAGAATAGACTGGGGAGTTAGAATAGACTGGGGAGTTAGAAGAATAGACTGGGGAGTTAGAATAGAATGGGGAGTTAGAATAGAATGGGGAGTTAGAATAGAATGGGGAGTTAGAATAGACTGGGGAGTTAGAATATAATGGGGAGTTAGAATAGAATGGGGAGTTAGAATAGACTGGGGAGTTAGAATAGACTGGGGAGTTAGAATAGAATGGGGAGTAAGAATAGAATGGGGAGTGAGAATAGACTGAGGAGTTAGAATAGAATGGGGAGTAAGAATAGAATGGGGAGTGAGAATAGACTGAGGAGTTAGAATAGACTGGGGAGTTAGAAGAATAGATTGGGGAGTTAGAAGAATAGATTGGGGAGTTAGAAGAATAGATTGGGGAGTTAGAAGAATAGTTTGGGGAGTTAGAATAGACTGGGGAGTTAGAATAGACTGGGGAGTTAGAATAGAATGGGGAGTAAGAATAGAATGGGGAGTGAGAATAGACTGAGGAGTTAGAATAGAATGGGGAGTAAGAATAGAATGGGGAGTGAGAATAGACTGAGGAGTTAGAATAGACTGGGGAGTTAGAAGAATAGATTGGGGAGTTAGAAGAATAGACTGGGGAGTTAGAATAATAGACTGGGGAGTTAGAATAGAATGGGGAGTAAGAATAGAATGGGGAGTGAGAATAGACTGAGGAGTTAGAATAGACTGGGGAGTTAGAAGAATAGATTGGGGAGTTAGAAGAATAGATTGGGGAGTTAGAAGAATAGATTGGGGAGTTAGAAGAATAGTTTGGGGAGTTAGAAGAATAGATTGGGGAGTTAGAGGAATAGATTGGGGAGTTAGAAGAATAGATTGGGGAGTTAGAAGAATAGATTGGGGAGTTAGAAGAATAGTTTGGGGAGTTAGAAGAATAGATTGGGGAGTTAGAAGAATAGACTGGGGAGTTAGAATAGACTGGGGAGTTAGAATAGACTGGGGAGTTAGAATAGACTGGGGAGTTAGAATAGACTGGGGAGTTAGAAGAATAGATTGGGGAGTTAGAAGAATAGACTGGGGAGTTAGAATAGAATGGGGAGTTAGAATAGAATGGGGAGTTAGAATAGAATGGGGAGTTAGAAGAATAGATTGGGGAGTTAGAAGAATAGATTGGGGAGTTAGAAGAATAGACTGGGGAGTTAGAATAATAGACTGGGGAGTTAGAATAGAATGGGGAGTAAGAATAGAATGGGGAGTGAGAATAGACTGAGGAGTTAGAATAGACTGGGGAGTTAGAAGAATAGATTGGGGAGTTAGAAGAATAGACTGGGGAGTTAGAAGTTTAGACTGGGGAGTTAGAATAGAATGGGGAGTAAGAATAGAATGGGGAGTGAGAATAGACTGAGGAGTTAGAATAGACTGGGGAGTTAGAAGAATAGACTGGGGAGTTAGAAGAATAGACTGAGGAGTTAGAATAGACTGGGGAGTTAGAATAGACTGGGGAGTTAGAATAGACTGGGGAGTTAGAATAGACTGGGGAGTTAGAAGAATAGACTGGGGAGTTAGAATAGAATGGGGAGTTAGAATAGAATGGGGAGTTAGAATAGAATGGGGAGTTAGAATAGACTGGGGAGTTAGAATATAATGGGGAGTTAGAATAGAATGGGGAGTTAGAATAGACTGGGGAGTTAGAATAGACTGGGGAGTTAGAATAGACTGAGGAGTTAGAATAGACTGGGGAGTTAGAAGAATAGATTGGGGAGTTAGAAGAATAGACTGGGGAGTTAGAATAATAGACTGGGGAGTTAGAATAGAATGGGGAGTAAGAATAGAATGGGGAGTGAGAATAGACTGAGGAGTTAGAATAGACTGGGGAGTTAGAAGAATAGATTGGGGAGTTAGAAGAATAGACTGGGGAGTTAGAAGAGACTGGGGAGTTAGAATAGAATGGGGAGTAAGAATAGAATGGGGAGTGAGAATAGACTGGGAGGTTAGAAGAATAGACTGGGGAGTTAGAAGAATAGACTGGGGAGTTAGAAGAATAGACTGGGGAGTTAGAAGAATAGACTGGGAAGTTAGAATAGACTGAGGAGTTAGAATAGACTGATGTACCGGCTTTCGTCATCGGATGGGGAAGAGTAGTCGGACCAAAGCGCAGTGTGGTAAGTGTTCATGTTTGTTTATTGAACTGAACACTAATACAAAATAACCAGAGAATAAATGAAACCGAAACAGTCCCATAAGGTGCAAACACTAAACTAACTACCCACAATACCCATGTGGGAAAAATCGATCTAAGTATGGTTCCCAATAAGGGACAAGAATAGACAGCTGTCCCTGATTGAGAACCATACCCGGCCAAAACAAAGAAATACAAAACATAGAAAAAGGACATAGATTGCCCACCCAAATCACACCCTGACCAAACCAAAATAGAGGCATAAAAAGATCTCTCCGGTCAGGGCGTAACAGTACCCGCCAAAGGTGCGGACTCCGGCCGCAAAACCTTAACCTGTAGGGTAGAGTCTGGGTGGGCATTTCTCCGCGGTGGCGGCTATGGTGAGGGACGTAGACCTCGCTCCACCTCTGGCTCGGCCCACTTAGGTGGCGCCTCTAGAGGGGGGACCCTCGCCGCCGACCCCAGACTGAGGACCCACATAAAGAGCCCCGGACTGGAGGACGCCGCTGGAAGCTCCGGACCGAAGGGCGCCTCTGGACTGAAGGGCACCTCTGGACGCTCCGGACTGAAGGGCGCCTCTGGACGCTCCGGACTGAAGGGTGCCTCTGGACGCTCCGGACTGCAGGGCGCCTCTGGACGCTCCGGACTGCAGGGCGCCTCTGGACGCTCCGGACTGCAGGGCGCCTCTGGACGCTCTGGACTGCAGGGCGCCTCTGGACGCTCCGGACTGAAGGGTGCCTCTGGACGCTCCGGACTGAAGGGCGCCTCTGGACGCTCCGGACTGAAGGGCGCCTCTGGACTGAAGGGCACCTCTGGACGCTCCGGACTAAAGGGCGCCTCTGGACGCTCCGGACTGCAGGGCGCCTCTGGACGCTCCGGACTGCAGGGCGCCTCTGGACGCTCCGGACTGCAGGGCGCCTCTGGACGCTCCGGACTGCAGGGCGCCTCTGGACGCTCCGGACTGAAGGGCGCCTCTGGACGCTCCGGACTGAAGGGCGCCTCTGGACGCTCCGGACTGAAGGGCGCCTCTGGACTGAAGGGCACCTCTGGACGCTCCGGACTAAAGGGCGCCTCTGGACGCTCCGGACTGCAGGGCGCCTCTGGACGCTCCGGACTGCAGGGCGCCTCTGGACGCTCCGGACTGCAGGGCGCCTCTGGACGCTCCGGACTGCAGGGCGCCTCTGGGCGCTCCGGACTGAAGGGCGCCTCTGGACGCTCCGGACTGAAGGGCGCCTCTGGACGCTCCGGACTGAAGGGCGCCTCTGGACTGAAGGGCACCTCTGGACGCTCCGGACTAAAGGGCGCCTCTGGACGCTCCGGACTAAAGGGCGCTTCTGGACGCTCCGGACTAAAGGGCGCCTCTGGACGCTCCGGACTGAAGGGCGACACTAGAGGCTCCTGACTGGAGGGCGACACTAGAGGCTCCTGACTGGAGGGCGACACTAGAGTCTCCTGACTGGAGGGCGACTCTGGATGGAGGAGACGCAGAGATAGCCTGGTGGTTGGGGCTGCCACAGGGACTACCAGGCTGGGGAGACCGACAGGAGGCCTGGTGTGTGGAGGAGGCACCGGATGAACCGGGCTGTGGGAGAGAACTGGAGCTCTGATGTGCAGCCTTGGCACCACTCCTCCAGGCTGAATGCCCACTTTAGCCCGGCCCCTCCAGAGTGCAGGCACAGGTCGAACCGGGCTGTGGGGGAACACTGGAGATCTGGTGCTTAACACTCGCACCTATCCCTTAGGCTCGATGCCCACTTTCGCCCGGCACGGGCAGAGCACAGGCGTAGGGCGAACTGAACCCTCCCAACGCCCCGGAGACACAGTACGCAGAGCCGGCGCAAGATACCCTGGGCCGAAACGGCGCACTGGAGACCAAACGCGCTGAGCTGGCACAATTCACCCTGGCTGGATGCCCACTCTCGCATGGCACTTGCAAGGGGCTGGCATGTAGCGCTCCGGGCTATGAGCGCGCACTGGAGACATCGTGCGCTTCACCGCATAACGCGGTTCCTGACCAGTACTACGCTGCTTCCGGTAAGCACGGGGAGTTGGCTCAGGACTCTCACCTGACTCCGCCAATCTCCCCATGCCACCCCCCCCTGCCTCTCGTGCCTGCTGCGCTGCCTTGCCTCATATCGCCGCCTCTCAGCTTTAGCTGCCTCCAGTTCTTCTTGCGGGCGGCGATATTCCCCAACCTGTCTCCAGGGTCCCTATCAGTCCAATATCTCCTCCCATGTCCAGGAGTCCTGAACCCTCTGCTCCCTGTTACCACGCTGCTTGGTCCGTTTGTGGTGGGTAGTTCTGTAACTGCTTTCGTCGTCGGATGAGAGTAGTCGGACCAAAGCGCAGCGTGGTAAGTGTTCATGTTTGTTTATTAAAGAGAATAAATGAAACCGAAACAGTCCCGTAAGGTGAAAACACTAAACAGATAATAGCTACCCACAAAACCCATGTGGGAAAAATCTACCTAAGTATGTTTCCCAATCAGAGACAACGATAGACAGCTGTCCCTGATTGAGAACCATACCCGGCCATGCCCACCCAAATCACACCCTGACCAAACCAAAATAGAGACATAAAAAATTCTCTACGGTCAGGGCGTGACAACTAAGGAGCTAGAATAGACTGAGGAGTTAGAATAGACGGAGGAGTTAGAATAGACATTAGAAAAGCAGACAAACTACCCACTTATTTTAACACAGAGATGTGTCCTCTTAACCCAGGATATGACTGACTGTGGAACAACCTTGTTTGGATACAAATCATTTCTGTGCGATATGGTGAAATTACACCATTAACGGGAACACTGGCAGAGTCACCGTGCCAGATAGCTTGATTAACTCCTATTTGGCACAGTGAAACCTCATTTAATTAAATACACTCGATTCATTTGGTCTCCGATTACAGTTGGTTCACCTCAAAAACATGGGCAATTAACCAGGTAAGTTATCATAATTTCATAAAAGCTCAGTTGATGTGAATCAAATCACAAACAGCATGTGGATGCCCCATAATGGTGCGTGCTCAGCCCCCTCCTGTACTCCCTGTTCACCCATGACTGCGTGGCCATGCACGCCTCCAACTCAACCATCAAGTTTGTAGACGACACAACAGAGTGGTACCAGGGAACTAACCTCTCTCTCAAAGTCAACAAAACACCAACAAAGCGTCAACACAACGAAGGAGCTGATTGTGGACATCAGAAGACAGCAGAGGGAGCACGCCTCCATCCACATTGATGGGGCCGCAGTGGAGAAGGTGAAAAGCTTCAAGTCCCTCAGTGTACAAATCACTGACCATATGAAATAGTCGACCATTTCTTCATCAAAGTGTGGCGAAGAAGGCGCAACGGCGCCTCGTCAACCTCAGGAGGCTGAAGAAATTTGTCTTAACACCTAAAACCCTCACAAACTTTTACAGATGCACCATCAAGATCATTCTGCTGGGCTGTATCACCACCTGGTACGTCAACTCCCCAGAGGGTGGTGCGGTCAGCCCAACGCATACCCGGGGGCAAACTGCCTGCCCTCCAGGACATGTACAGCACAGAAAGGCCAGAAGTATCATAAAGGACCTTAGCCAACCATGCCACAGCATGTTCACCCCGCTTTCATCCAGAAGGCAAGGTCAGTATTGGTGCATCAAAGCTGGGACTGAGAGACAGAAAAACAGCTTCTACCTCAAGGACATCAGACTGTTAAACAGTCACCACTAGCTGGCTACCGCCCAGTACCCTGCCCTGAACTTAGTCACAGTCACTCAACCCTGCACCTTAGAGGTGCCCTATGTACATAGACATGGAACCACTGGTCACTTTAATAATATTTACATACTGTATTCTAGTCAAGGCCATCCTATTCAACTATATACTATTCTATTCTATGTATTCTACAGATGCACTACATATTCTATCCACATACTGTCCATAATGTCTATACATCCCATCATATATACATATGAATACATACAGTGTATATATTTTTATACTCCGGACTCCAACATGGGTTGTCTTAATATTTATATATTTCTTAGCAAGGAACACAAGCATTTCGCTACAACCACAATAACATCTGCTAAATATGTGTATGCGACCAATAAAATGTGATTTTATTTCATTTTATTTGAAAGCAACTGTGTGGCAGATTCCACAGTCATAAGGTGATCAGTAAAATATGAAACAGCTGGGATGCAGGGAAGCACTCCACTGGGGGTTGTCAGACGGTCAGAGAATGAGAAATAATGTTGTCTATGAGCCTGCAGTGTGTTAGATATGAAACGGTTGGGAGATTTAGTCAAATGGGACATAGAGAGTCTTAGAGGGGGACTGGTGTGAACTAAGGACACATACATAATTTGTTTGACTTGCATCGACGTGTAATCTTTCCACAAGCAAAATCTAAAATGGCATTAGAATATGGAAATGAAAAAATGCTATGCATTCCTAGCGCCTGGTGACCCAAACAACATATGGCTTTGTTAATAGATAGTAGTTAAAACAAGGACAGTTTGTCACTATATTTATGTCATTCTTTATTGGTAAATTAGATTACTATTCTTTAAATCTGAATACTGTCGTCAAGGTTGCGAATGTCATCAATGGCAGAGTGACAATTAGGCCATCTAGTACTTCATAAACAAGTATGTTCTGTTCCTCTGGTCTGTTTGCTAGCCATGAGCTACATGCCAACAGTACCAATGCGCCAGAGGAACACCTGTGGCATGGTAATACGGCTGGGCTGAATGATATTGCTTTGACCTGCATGCTACCCAATACCTTTCTATAGTCAGGAGCTGAGATTGTAATTCTGAGGAGGATGGGTTGTTGTTCGTAACTTTGGTAGCTGACGGTAGGTTCACAGTTATACTGCCTCATCTCTAGTCCCCACCTGTCCCCTTCCTCACACCTTCCTGTGTCTGCCTCCCTCCCTCAAGGTCTCCACGACAACATGTGAGCTGTCTACCACATATTTCATGACACGGTGTGCATTTCACAAACACCAACCCTCCCCTAGACACACACGCCTATGACACACATACACGCAACTCTATCCTCCGCACACACACACACCCACCCTCCAGCACACATGGAGGGAGAGTGTTCCACCTACCACATCCCCACAGCACCAGCCTCTCTCTGAAAAAAGGATATCATCCCCACAGCCCCAGCCTCCCTCTGAAAGGATATCATCCCCACAGCCCCAGACTCTCACTGAAGAGAGGAGGTTATCATCCCCACAGCCCTAGCCTCTCTCTGAAGAGAGGAGGTTATCATCCCCACAGCCCCAGACTCTCTCTGAAGAGAGGAGGTTATCATCCCCACAGCCCCAGACTCTCTCTGAAGAGAGGAGGTTATCATCCCCACAGCCCCAGACTCTCTCTGAAGAGAGGAGGTTATCATCCCCACAGCCCTAGCCTCTCTCAGAAGGAAGGAGAATATCCTCCCCACAGCCCCAGCCTCTCTCTGAAGAGAGGAGGTTATATCATCCCCACAGCCCCAGACTCTCTCTGAAGGGAGGATATCATCCCCACAGCCCCAGCCTCTCTCTGAAGGGAGGATATCCTCCCCACAGCCCCAGCCTCTCTCTGAAGAGAGGAGGTTATCATCCCCACAGCCCCAGCCTCTCTCTGAAGGAAGGAGGTTATCATCCCCACAGCCCCAGCCGCTCTCTGAAGGAAGGAGGATATCCTCCCCACAGCCCCAGCCTCTCTCTGAAGAGAGGAGGTTATCATCCCCACAGCCCCAGCTTCTCTCTGAAGGAAGGAGGGTATTACAGAGTGTTGAGCTGTAATGCCTTTTCTCCTCCCGTTATGAGGAAATTGGATTCCTAGGGTGGCAGTGTGCGAAACGAGTTGCACTTAGACGACACACACACACCATGCAAGACCATGCATAACACAAACCCCAAGCGGGCTCTCAGTAGCTCATTCTACCCCAGTAATCCCCCCTGACATTTCGCAATCAGACCCTCCTCGCTGCCAAGTGAGTGGCGAGCGCTGCTGTTTGCAGGGATAACACAGAGGACGCTCATCCATTCCCCTGGCTCTGACACGGCTGTAATGGCCGCTCCACATAAGCAGACGGTTAAGTGTGAGAGATGAGTGATGTCCACCGAGCAATGTCTCTCTGTATCGCCGTGGTGTACCTAGAATCTGGAGCATGGAGTGCAGGCTACAGCACCTCGTAATAACTGTAGGAAACATAGCTAAGCCTCACAGTATCATTTACAGTATATATCTTTCTTGACGAATTGTAATGGAATGTTTGTCTAGTTTTGGTTCATACATGATGTCACTGGGACTGACTCTTCTAAAAATGCAGCAAATATGATTTATTATTTTTTTAGATGACAATTCAACTTCACAATGAAATCCAATTCACATCTCTTCACTTGATCTTCGTATTATATCACATCCTTTCATCTTTTGAAGTGTAATTGGAAGATAACGCCAGGGAGGGAAGCAATCTGCAACACTGATATGAAAAATTGCCAAAACCCACAGAAAATATTAAATTAATGATAAGAACCACATTTAATCCAGGTCTTGACTAAAGCATGTCACTTGTTATTAAGGATAACCATAATAATCCACTTGTTATTAAGGATAACCATAATAATCCACTTGTTATTAAGGATAACCATAATAATCCACTTGTTATTAAGGATAACCATAATAATCCACTTGTTATTAAGGATAACCATAATAATCCACTTGTTATTAAGGATAACCATAATAATCCACTTGTTATTAAGGATAACTATAATAATCCACTTGCTATTAAGGATAACCATAATAATCAACTTGTCATTAAGGATAACCATAATTCGCCACTTGTTATTAAGGATAACCATAATTCGCCACTTGTTATTTACATTTACAGGATAACCATAATAATCCACTTGAATACAAAATAAATTGGCAGTCTGTAATAATAACAACGCCAACGCCAACAATGTGCTGAGATCCTGTTTTAAATCAACACTATACAGCGTTGTAGTTACTATAAGTGGCAGGGAAACAAATTGACTTTGATCCGAGTTATGTGTTTGTGTAAGGTCACGAAACCTGCTTATGTTCTGCGTTGGCGTGAGAGACAAATGCTCATGTTACCCATGCTGAGCCCTCTAGCAGACCGTGTGCGATCTAAGGAAAGCATGCGGTCTGATATGGATTATACACAGCATCAATCCTCCCAAAAAACAGCTGACTCGGCCACTAGACACTATGGCTTCTTTCACTGCACACAACGGGAAAAGCTAACTCCGAAAGTTTTGAACTCTCAACGACGCCAAGTGAAATTTAAAAAGCATCCATGTTGGCTATTTGGCTTTTTTTTTTTCAGACTGAGCCTAATCGACAAAGAGCCTTAAGATGTTTTGGGGGAGCAACTGTTTTGCTAGCTTGAGTATTAGACACTGACCTTTTCAAAAAGATTAGGATCGGTGCAGTTAGAAACCAGTTGGCATACGGAGGCTGTCCTTTTGCAAACAAGAGGTAAAGGTCAACTCTCAGACCTGTGAACTTATCTTAAGCCGTTGAAAACAAAGTGATACCTTCCCGTCCAGATGGAAAACATCAATAGGAAGCATAATGGATCATGGTTGTGTGTGTGTGTAATGTTGCAAACTAAAAACCTGTTGTGACAATGAATCAAATCAAAGTGTACTGGTTGCGTACACAGTTCAGCAGGTGTTATAGCAGTGAAATACTGACGTTACAGATTAAATGTCAAACACCTAAAATGTAAAGACAAAATACAACAAAAAAAGGGAAGAAGTCAACAATGGTGGGACGAATTCAATTAACAACCCAAAATAGCACTGTAGATGTATCAAAATGCAATCTATACATATCTACACCGGGGGAATTTACAAGATATATACTAAGAATGATAGGTACAGCAGTAGATACACTGCCGTCTGGAAGTATTCAGACCCCTTGACATTTCCCACTTTTTTTAAAGTTACAGCCTTATTCTAAAATGTATTAAATTGTTTTATTTTTCTCATCTATCTACACAGTACTTTGTTGAAGCACCTTTGGCAGCGATTACAGCCTCAACTCTTCTTGGGTATGGTCGGAGATGTTAGTTCTGGTTCTACCAGCATTCAGAGGGAGTTTCTTGGCTGTGTGCTTAGGAGTTTTAGAAGGTGAACTTTCTGATTAGCATAAAGGCCTGATTGGTGGAGCTCCCAGTCCCTGCAAAAACATCCCCACACCATGATGATGGTTGTCCTTCTGGAACGTTCTACTATCTCCACAGAGGAACTCTGGAGCTCTGTCACCTCCCTGACCAAGGCCATTCTCCCCAGATTTCTCAGTTTGGTTGGGCGGCCAGCATTAGGAAGAGTCTTGGTGGTTCCAAACTTCTTCCATTTAAGAATGATGGAGGCCACTGTGTTCTTGGAGACCTTCAATGCTGCAGAAATATTTTGGTACCCTTCCCCAAGCCTGTGACTCGACACAATCCTGTCTCGGAGCTCTACGGACAATTCCATCAAAATCATGGCTTGGGTTTTGCACTGTCAACTGTGGGACCTGATATAGACAGGTGTGTGCCTTTCGAAATCATGTTCAATCAGTTAAATTTACCACAGATGGACTCCAATCAAGTTGAAAAACATCTCAAGGATGATCAATGGAAACAAGATGCACCGGAGTTCAAATTCGAGTCCCATAGCAGAGGGTATGAATACTTATTTACATAAGTGATTTTTTTTTTTTTTTTTAAACCCTGTTTTCGCTTTGTTATTGTTAGTTATTGTGTGGATTGATGAGACCCCCCCCCCCAAAAAAATGATTTAATTCATTTCAGAATAAGGCTGTAACGTAACAAAATGTGGAAAAACGGAAGGGGTCTGAACAGTTTCCTGAATGCACCTTATATTAGAGTGAGCTACAAATCTAGCATGAGCACTTCAGTAGCTAACTATTTGAGCAGCTTTGTGTTCAACACTTGGGATATACAATAATACAATGAGTATGTGAGTCAAAATGGCTAATGAGAAAACGGGAAGCAAAAAGAGAAGAGCATCAAGGAAACGTTTAAGTATCCTTTAAAGTTGCCCTTAAATCAACTATTTAGTCATAAAACATAAAATAACACCTTTATGGTTTCTACACATTCTCCTTTTGATGCTAGCTAGCTGTCTAACCCTTAATGTCAAGACTGGTAGCTAACACATTAAACCCAGAGGCTGTGTCATCCATTCTCCTTTGATGCTAGCTAGCTGTCTAACCCTTAATGTCAAGACTGGTAGCTAACACATTAAACCCAGAGGCTGTGTCATCCATTCTCCCTTTGATGCTAGCTAGCTGTCTAACCCTTAATGTCAAGACTGGTAGCTAACACATTAAACCCAGAGGCTGTGTCATCCATTCTCCTTTGATGCTAGCTAGCTGTCTAACCCTTAATGTCAAGACTGGTAGCTAACACATTAAACCCAGAGGCTGTGTCATCCATTCTCCCTTTGATGCTAGCTAGCTGTCTAACCCTTAATGTCAAGACTGGTAGCTAACACATTAAACCCAGAGGCTGTGTCATCCATTCTCCTTTGATGCTAGCTAGCTGTCTAACCCTTAATGTCAAGACTGGTAGCTAACACATTAAACCCAGAGGCTGTGTCATCCATTCTCCCTTTGATGCTAGCTAGCTGTCTAACCCTTAATGTCAAGACTGGTAGCTAACACATTAAACCCAGAGGCTGTGTCATCCATTCTCCCTTTGATGCTAGCTAGCTGTCTAACCCTTAATGTCAAGACTGGTAGCTAACACATTAAACCCAGAGGCTGTGTCATCCATTCTCCCTTTGATGCTAGCTAGCTGTCTAACCCTTAATGTCAAGACTGGTAGCTAACACATTAAACCCAGAGGCTGTGTCATCCATTCTCCCTTTGATGCTAGCTAGCTGTCTAACCCTTAATGTCAAGACTGGTAGCTAACACATTAAACCCAGAGGCTGTGTCATCCATTCTCCTTTGATGCTAGCTAGCTGTCTAACCCTTAATGTCAAGACTGGTAGCTAACACATTAAACCCAGAGGCTGTGTCATCCATTCTCCCTTTGATGCTAGCTAGCTGTCTAACCCTTAATGTCAAGACTGGTAGCTAACACATTAAACCCAGAGGCTGTGTCATCCATTCTCCTTTGATGCTAGCTAGCTGTCTAACCCTTAATGTCAAGACTGGTAGCTAACACATTAAACCCAGAGGCTGTGTCATCCATTCTCCCTTTGATGCTAGCTAGCTGTCTAACCCTTAATGTCAAGACTGGTAGCTAACACATTAAACCCAGAGGCTGTGTCATCCAAAATACATTTGCATGATTTACCCATAGTGCAGCCTCACATTTTCCAACCATGCTCAGGAGAGTTTTAAAATAAGATAAACCGATACGTGATAAATAATTTAAAGCACAATCAATATTTAAACGATGGGCCCTTGTTGTAAGAGAGCAGATGAGGGCTGTTTAATTAAGACATTGTGGGATAAAAATAATGGGGTTCTATTGAGAACAACAATTATTTTTTAGGCGATACGGCAAAACTGTTAATCCATCTATCCAACTAAAGACACAGGAAACTCGCACGCACGCACGCACCCATACACACGCACACAGACACCTGCACATATGCGCTCACACTCACACACATTAATGAGCCCAGTAATGATCCAATAATCCCACTGATATGCCATCAATGTTTGCAATGCACACAGGTGACTTCTTAAATGACGTGTATCAAATCACAATGTTAATCGTGATGTCTATTGTTGCGAGATTTTCATGTTTGTTTCAGTGTCATTGCCTCTGCGATACCAGGCTGCTAACACCAGCTATAAATAAAACAACAATTTATTTCAGTGCGATCAACACACAGTTTTGCCTATAGCACTCCGTGATGCAGTAGCGATGGTAACCTTGGTCGTAAATAGCTGGGGTTATTTTTTTTTCGGGCACATTTTACGACTGCGCATTTATATCATTGTTAATAATTTAGAGCTTCTGTGAGTCATGTGTTTGTTAGAGGATGCAAACAGTTTAATAGCTGAGTCACATCATAATAAACTTCATAAAAGTCATAAAAACATTCAGTCAAAAGAAAAGGAACTTGAGTATGGAGGACAGACGGGTGTAGGATTATTATTTAAAAAACATCGGACTATTTAGCAAACAACGAACATGTACCAGATGGCAGTCACATTCAATATGAAACTGGTGGCCCTGAAGAGGCAAGTACACCTATACATTCCGTTAAGTGTCATCTCATCTCGCTTTCAACAAACGTAATTACGTTAATGAACAAGGCCGTCGCCCATCACACCACATCTGTTTGACAGTGCACGGTGGCTAACTCAGCTGCTAGCATTAGGACATGTTAATAAGCTATGTTATGCTAATATTGTGTTTGTTTGCCTGACCTCCATGCTGGTAGCGGTGCGTGGGGACTGCAGACAGCTGCATGCTAATACTGCAGGGAGTCCACTTCCCTAATCATGAGAGAGAGAGGGTGGAGGAGAGATGCAGTAGGGAAGGAGGGTGGAGAGAGGGTGGGTGGGTGGAAAGAGAGGGTGGGTGGATGGAAAGAGAGGGTGGGTGGAGAGAGAGTGTGGGTGGGTGCAGGAGGAGGAGGAGGAGAAAAGGGTGGACTAAACAGCAGGACTCTGCCAGCTTGTTAATTGGACCTGACCATTAGGAATGCACACACCCATGACAGATGACATTTAAACAACGCACCACAGCAGTGTAACGTTGCACAACCCCGTCTGTAGCATAGACACTCCTTATCATAAAATGGGCTGGTGGCTGCGAGGCCACGCCTCTCTACGACTCTAAACACTCATATTTAAGGGTGTTACACTTTTTATCCAGTTAAATGCAGCAATGCCAAACAGAGTATCAACAAACTCAAAATACTCCAGGAGTGACTTCAAAGTGGTGCGTGCCACTGTAAATTTACGGATAAACATTTACAGTTAGCTACTGTAAAGAGCAAAGCATTAAGGGCACTCTGCTGTAAAATTATTTGACACATTTTTTACAGTAAGGTACTGTATTACCTGTTTTGCTGTATATTTTACAGCAGCATAATTTGAATTATGGTGCATTGTGGGAAAATGTTGTGGTTGGCTAAATAATCTCTGGCTCATTTATCATATTTTGAGGCGAGCCTTATTTGTTTCACCTGTTAGTGAAAATGCTGTACCCAACAGAATACAGTACAATACCATATTTTTAAAACTAAAAACATTTACCTCTAAATCTACAGTAATTTACTAGCTACTGTGCTGCCAGTAATTTACTGTAATTCGGTTCCACCCCACAGAATACAGTAGCATACTGTATTTTTTGGTGTGCCAAAAAGCATTCGAACACTAGTGGGTGCATGTTTTTCTTTTTCTGACTCATGAACATATTTTGAGGCGTGTGTTGTAAGAGGCTATATTTGTTGTTGCTGTTAGTGAGTGCTGTACTAATTTAACTGAAATGTGGCAGTAGTTCCATAACAACTGAATGTGTATCATGGACAAATCAGAGTGGCAGGAAGTTTCAACTCTTTAATGGTTGAGTTTTAGCCATGTCCTTTTGCCCTGTAGTCACTGCCAGTTTAGAAGCCTTTGTTTAAGCCTCTAGAAGTGCAAGTGAATTACAAATATTCATTGGTATGCTGTAATATATAATTACTATTCACTGTTAGCAATTGCTGTGATTTTATTGCAATGGCTTCTGTGCTGCCAGTAATTATTGTAAAAACAATAGGACATATTTTACAGTGTGTCCACGTGTGTGCGTGTTCTATGTGTGTGTGTGTTCTATGTGTGTGTGTGGTGGGCTCATTAATCTGGCCTTGCCCATTATTTTTCCACAGAGAGACTAATCACACGGCTGTGATGCGCTCCAGGGGGTTAGGCCGGTACAACCCATCCTTCCATCCCTGCCTGCCTGGGACACACACAGCTAGGCAGGCAGCACTCTGTCTCCCCTCTTGCTCCCCTCTTGTCTCCCCTCTCTGCTCCAATCCAATGAGGGTCATGGAGGTGATGGAGCTTCCCCACTATTTAACTGTGACTCATGTCATGACTATCGCAGCACATCTAGTACCTAGTTACACTCCCTTCCTTTTCCCTGTCCTGCTCCACTAACCTGTATGCCAGGGACAGAGCACGGCGATTGCCTTGACATAGCATGACCACTGCTTAGCAGGCAGGCTGTGGCACAATGTTCACGTTCGTTAAGTCATCCTATTAGGATCTTTTAATCGTCTACCTCTACAGGTAATCCGATGATCATGATTGACAGGTACTGGCATAAATATCTGCAGCTGTTCTTGTTCTAATTTCGTTTTTGTTAGACTTCTGTTCTTCAACAGGCATTTATCCTCAAAGGTACACGGTGTAAAAGTAATCAAATGGCTGACATGTTGTTTCTATGCAATAGCCTTGTGTGTGTACTGTGTAATAACGATTAAACAATCGAATGCAGGGCTTCTCCGCTTTCAATTGCTTGCAGGGCACAGGGCTGCTTACTTCACAGACACGGTGTAAAAGCCCATCTTGCCTTGGATGCTGCGTTTGCCTCATGATTTTTCATGCACTAGTCTTACTCAGGAGGGGCAGATCAAAAAAGCTAATTCACACATCCACGGTGGTAAGCAGAAAACGAGACAGTGGTTGCTGTGATCGTCAAAATGACAAACTCAGATGTGGTTACGCTGCTGGTTGATTTAGTGAAAATCACTGCAGCTTCATTAAGTGTTTTTACGAGATAAGCGGCGCGGAAGGAAAACGCACAGGCGGCAGGTTTTGGTGGGCATCTTCCCAGTTTAGTTCCACTCGCAGGGGGAATCCACTGGTGTCACTTGCCAGACAGCGCTTCTGCCAGCCAGCCAACCTCACATCACTTTAAGCACACGAAATAAATGTCCTCTATTATATCAAGCTCTTCATCAGCCCTATGCAAATTCATGGTCATTGATGTTCAGAATCAACCCACCTCATACACTTATTAAAATCTCCTCAGATTCCAAATGTTCTTGTCTTAGAAGTTTAAAGACGGAGCTTCAGATACAAGACAAACGTTTCTATTATCCAATCAGGTGATCCAATAACCTTTCACCCCAGCTCAAGGATTCCACACTCGTACATTGTGACGTCATTATACATTAGGCTACATTATATGCCACGTTCAAAGCTGAACAGTTGATAAAATGCTGAATATTACATCAAAATGTCTGCAATACATAGATTGGTTGAAATGGACAGTGTAACAGAACAATTAATTATTGATGTACACTGATTGATTGGCATATAGCACAAGGACCTGAGTTAAATGGGTCATTGGTTCCTGAGAGGCCCACAGATGGAGTAGGGAGGGATGTAGAGAGGGGGAGGCAGTATTCTGTGGACTGTAAGTTGACTAGTATGTGGCGTTTATTAAGATCCCCATTAGCTGTTGTGAAAGCAGCAGCTACTCTTCCTGGGGTCCACACAAAACATGAAACATAACATAATACAGAACATGACTAGACAAGAACAGCTCAAGGACAGAACTACATCAATTTAAAAAAAAGAAAAACAGCCCACGCAGTCCTGATAAACTCAGCAAAAAAAGAAACGGCCCTTTTTCAGGACCCTGTCTTTCAAAGATAATTCGTAAAAAATCCAAATAACTTCACAGATCGTCATTGTTAAGGGTTTAAACACTGTTTCCCATGCTTGTTCAATGATCCATAAACAATTAATGAACGTGCACCTGTGGAACGGTTTATAAGACACTAACAGGGCACAGACGGTAGGCAATTAAGGTCACATTTATGAAAACTTAGGACACTTTCTATTGACTCTGAAAAACACAAAAAGAATGATGCGTGAACGTGCCTTAGGCATGCTGCAAGGAGGCATAAGGACTGCACATGTGGCTAGGGAAATAAATTGCAATGTTCGTACTGAGAGACGCCCAAGACAGCGCTACAGGGAGACAGAACGGACAGCTGATCGTCCTCGCAGTGGCAGACCACGTGTAACAACACCTGCACAGGATCGGTACATCCGAACATCACACCTGCGGGACAGGTACAGGATGGAAACAACAACTGCCCGAGTTACACCTGGTTCGCACAATCCTTCAATCAGTGCTCAGACTGTCCGTAAAATACTGAGAGGGGCTGGACTGAGGGCTTGTAGGCCTGTTGTAAGGCAGGTCCTCACCAGACATCACCGGCAACAACGTCGCCTATGGGCACAAACCCACTGTCACTGCAAAAAGTGCTCTTCACTGATGAGTCGTGTTTTTGTCTCACCAAAGGTGATGGTCGGATTCGCGTTTATCGTCGAAGGAATGAGCGTTACCCCGAGGCTTGTACTCTGGAGCGGGATCGATTTGGAGGTGGAGGGTCCGCCGTGGTCTGGGGCGGTGTGTCACAGCATCATCGGACTGAGCTTGTTGTCATTGCAGGCAATCTCAACGCTGTGCGTTACAGGGAAGACATCCTCCTCCCTCATGTGGTACCCTTCCTGCAGGCTCATCCTGACACGACCCTCCAGCATGACAATGCCACCAGCCATACTGCTCGTTCTGTGCATAATTTCCTGCAAGACAGGAATGTCAGTGTTCTGCCAAGGCCAGCGAAGAGCCCGGAACTCAATCCCATTGAGCTGGGACCTGTTGGATCGGAGGGTGAGGGCTAGGGCCATTCCCCACAGAAATGTCCGGGAACTTGCAGGTGCCTTGGTGGAAGAGTGGGGTAACATCTCACAGCAAGAACGGGCAAATCTGGTGCAGTCCATGAGAAGGAGATGCACTGCAGTACTTAATGCAGCTGGTGGCCACACCAGATACGGACTGTTACTTTTGATCTTGACCCCCGCATTGTTCAGGGACACATTATTACATTTCTGTTAGTCACTTGTCTGTGGAACTTGTTCAGTTTATGTCTCAGTTGTTGAATCTTATGTTCATACAAATATTTACGCATGTTAAGTTTGCTGAAAATAAACGCAATTGACAATGAGAGGACGTTTATTTTTTTGTTGAGTTTATCAATACATACACACAATACATACACACAAACTATCTAGGTGAAATATGGGAGAGGCGTTGTGCCGTGAGGTGTTGCTTTCTCTGTTTTTTGAAACCAGCTTTGCTGTTCATTTGAGTAATATAAGATGGAAGGGAGTTCCATGCAATAATGGATTTATATAAGGGAGTAGAAGGCGGGAGGGATATAGGGATGGATGGAGAGAAAGAGACTAGGGGAGCAGATTGTGGAGACCTGGCTGTGGAGGGAGAACAAACACCTGGCTAATGTCTCCACAGGCTCTAATTAACATCTGACCCAGGCAGTGCTGCCTGCTTGGTGGCCTGTTACCAAGAGCCACCGTTATTCCCCCGCCTGCCAAAGAACCTATATCACCGGTGACCTTCTACCGCTGTGTAGGACATGGCATCCATTTAATCCCCCATCCAAGGCTTTTCATTGGCCATGTTTCTGGCTCTGTAGCCTTGATCAATCAACAGATAAGGGAGGCTTGTTAAAGAGCTGGTTTACACACACATCCCTCCCACCAGATTACAACACAGCTCTACTCCCCTGGCAACAGGGAACTGGACTAAGTTAAGAGACCTACATGTTTTGAGAGTGTGCACACAACATACTGTATATATAAAGCATGCCGGGATGTTGAACTTTACATGGACTTCATGGGTATCAAATACACTTGATATTCGGTATTGAAAATGATTCGATGTGGTGGGGGTGAAAAATCATTGTTGCACAAATGGCTTTCGCACACACACAAAAATGAGGGCCCCTCAAGGTTCTTTGGTAAGGGTGATGGTTCTCTTTTAGTGGTAATTCAAATGTAGGGGAGGTGGCTGATTAGAATATTTTGGGGGGTGTTTTGCTCACAGCTCTTTTTGTGCAACCGTGGGTGAGAGTGTCATTCCAGTTTATCTAGTGTGTT
The DNA here is from genome assembly GCF_021184085.1 of Oncorhynchus gorbuscha. Taxonomy (NCBI): domain Eukaryota; kingdom Metazoa; phylum Chordata; class Actinopteri; order Salmoniformes; family Salmonidae; genus Oncorhynchus; species Oncorhynchus gorbuscha. The sequence continues at coordinate 15,495,523 of NC_060183.1, read as the reverse complement.
GTGTTATGTCATTACATATTATATATGAATATGACCAATGATGGTGTCTCGTGGCAGACTCATGTATGGCCTTAGTAGTTCACAGTTCTCTACCCAGGGACCCCAGCCATTCCAGAGCCAACACAACTGATTCAACTTGCTAATAATGGGGCGGCAGCGTAGCCTAGTGGTTAGAGCGTTGGACTAGTAACCGGAAGGTTGCGAGTTCAAACCCCCGAGCTGACAAGGTACAAATCTGTCGTTCTGCCCCTGAACAGGCAGTTAACCCACTGTTCCCAGGCCGTCATTGAAAATAAGAATGTGTTCTTAACTGACTTGCCTGGTTAAATAAAGGTAAAATAAAAATAATACCTGTGGAATTGTAATAATATAAACTCAAATAAAAACCTGTATGGTTCCACAAATAACCTTTGAGATTGAGAAATGTTCTTTACAGAACCATTCTCTATAAAGGTTCTATATAGCCCCTGAAAGGGTTGTGACCATAGTGGAATTCTTTTTTTGGTGCTACATCTAACCTTTTTTTAATGGTTCTTTATAGAAAAGTGGTCACTAACCTTTTCTGAGTCAAGCTCCCTTTCACATTCAAAAAGCAATCCGAGATCTACTGCTCAGATGTATTTTTTATCATGACTTAACATGAAGCCAATAAAAACAGTTCTGTGTGGATGAGGTTTGTGCAGGAGTCAGGCCTAATACATTTCCACAGCATATTGGCTATATGCCTAACATGCCTATATTGCTCTTCTCAGACCATGTTATATTTCAAATCTTGAGCTTTGATAACAAAATAGATCAGTTGGTGTAGCACTTGCAAGGCACAGCTGAGCATAAATTGAAATGATTTGCAAATAATTCGCTTTTTTATTTTTGGCCATTGTGCTTTGAAGACAACTGGGAAATTATGACGTCAGTGATCTTCAGGTCGCAAAGTCGGAGCTCTAGAAAGAGCTTCCGAGTCTGATGACCGACTTTGAACAGTTTGATGACTGTTCAAAGCAATTGGGAACTCGTTTTTTTTTTCGAGTTCCCAGTTGTCTTGAACGCACTGAAGTCGGAAATCTGAGATTTCTGAGTTCCCAGTTGTTTTGAGCACAGCATTAGTCTCAGCGGAGGGAGGGAGAGAGCAGCAGAGGGTCCGCCTCATGGTCCCTGCTCTCTCCTTCCTTTCCTCCCTTGAGACTGAGGGTACACTGTCTCCATCCGATGGCGGAACTCGAGTCGCACCGCACCTGCCTCTTGCACCAATTCATGTTGTTCCTATGATAAGAGATTGTGAAATATTCCTCGATATTAAAATAGACACGCCACTATTAATAATACAAATGCAGGGCTATCGATACAGGCCCATGGGGAGGCGCACAATTGGCCCAGCGTCGTACGGGTTAGGGAGGGTTTGGCCGGCAGGGATATCCTTGTCTCATTGTGCACTAGCGACTCCTGTGGTGGCCCGGGCGCAGTGCACGCTGACACGGTCGCCAGGTGTACGGTGTTTCCTCCGACACATTGGTGCGGCTGGCTTCCGGGTTGGATGGGCATTGTGTCAAGAAGCAGTGCTGCTTGGTTGGGTTGTGTTTCGGAGGACGCATGGCTCTCGACCTTCACCTCTCCCGAGTAAGTACGGGAGTTGCAGCGATGAGACAAGACTGTAACTACTACCAATTGGATACCACAAAATTGGGGAGAAAAAAGGGTCGATATTTTTATTTTTTAAATGGGAACACTGCCGAGTACGCAGAGCTTCTGAATCAACTGCACCTACCACCAACAGTGCAACACACACAAAAAACACAAGCCTTTATCATTGGCTTTCCTACAGAAATCGACTGGTTGGTGACCACTGTTATAGAACCATTTAGAACCTTATGAGTTTGGTTATTCATAAAACCTCAAAGTGGGCTAGGTTCCATATAGCACCAAAAAGGGGCCCACTGTGGTTACCAGCCAAAATAACCCTTATTTGGCACTATATAGAACCACTTGTTTTTAGCATGCAATGCACTCACTATCATTTTTTCTTTTCTTTATGGAAATCAATAATAGCAATTTAGTAAGATAAAGCTCCAGCATGCTGATCCATCTCGAGTCAATGCCAGGGGAGCTGAATTAATTAGCCCCTTATGTCATATATGTACAATACTTAATTCAATAAAAGTGCTATATTTCATGCAGAGCAAGTGCACTTTACCCTTTGAGAAAACAAAAGTGTGTAGTGGTACAGTACATTTGCTGCGCTACACACTCTAGCTGTGAGCTATAATGAATATTCATTAAACACTAGCAATGAAAGCTTAACTGACAGTTTCCATATCGCCTCTAACCCCTTCAGAAAATACATCAACAGTTTAGCATTCTCTTAAATACCTTAACATCTCCAAAAAGAGGCATTAACGAAGAGTATTTAACATTGTTTTTTCAGCATTTTTTCAAATTTACTGTACATTGTAACTAAAAAAGCTGGAGATCTATACAGTCTCTATACAGTCTCTACAGTGCTCTGACCATATGACCTCTTAAAAGAGGAAAGCCTGTGCTCTGACCATATGACCTCTTAAAAGAGGAAAGCCTGTGCTCTGACCATATGACCTCAAAAGAGAAAAGCCTGTGCTCTGACCATATGACCTCATAAAAGAGGAAAGCCTGTGCTCTGACCATATGACCTCATAAAAGAAGAAAACCTGTGCTCTGACCATATGACCTCTTAAAAGAGGAAAACCTGTGCTCTTTCCATATGACCTCATAAAAGAGGAAAACCTGTGCTCTGACCATATGACCTCTTAAAAGAGAAAAACCTGTCCTCTGACCATATGACCTCATAAAAGAGGAAAGCATGTGCTCTGACCATATGACCTCTTAAAAGAGGAAAACCTGTGCTCTGACCATATGACCTCATAATAGAGGAAAGCCTGTGCTCTGACCATATGACCTCATAAAAGAGGAAAACCTGTGCTCTGACCCATGACCTCATAAAAGAGGAAAACCTGTGCTCTGACCTATGACCTCATAAAAAAGGAAAACCTGTGCTCTGACCATATGACCTCATAAAAAAGGAAAACCTGTGCTCTGACCATATGACCTCATAAAAGAAGAAAACCTGTGCTCTGACCATATGACCTCATAAAAGAGGAAAACCTGTGCTCTGACCATATGACCTCATAAAAGAGGAAAGCCTGTGTTCTGACCATATGACCTCATAAAAGCACAGAGCACTGTCATAGGCTACATCATTTGTCATGTCCACCAGTGTCCACGGCTCCACTTTGATCAAATAATAGTCTACATGACAGTCCTGTCCATGTAGAGTACCTGTATTCCTCCTGGGTGAAAACTGGTATGATGGAGGGTTGCAGGACAGTGATAACCACCAGGGTCTTGTTGACTTTCATTGGCTCCCCGTCGTCATAGGCAACAATAACCAGCTGAAGAGGGAAATAAAATCAATTTGATGAATAGATGAAGTGGAACATGGGGTGTCACTCAAAAGCCCCCAACCCCCTCTCAAATCAGTAATTGTAAATGGGTATGTACTCACGCTAAACACTAGATTGGGCTCTTCATTGAGGTTGACTCGTGTGATGACGCTGCCTGTGACTTCATCCACGTCAAAGATGCTGCCACTGTAAGGTTCCTCATTCAGGTCCAGTCTGTAACGCACATGGCTGGCAGGGGTGCCCTGTGAACAGGAAAACACACACCTCCTGTTCATTTATCTGCAATGACAAGACTATCTACCCAAAGCTCTAAGGCAGGAACTCGGTTGGGTGTCTAGATCATTTTGGGCGGTGAAGTGAGGGGGAATGAGAGCCTCCAGGGGGAGAAAACATATCTCTCTCTCTCTCTCTCAATTTTTTTAATATTCTAGTTGATTTTCCATGATGAAATAGCTTCTTGAGATGCTAAGACCCTGCTTGTGCCCAGTAGCTTGGCTGGCAGCAAAGAACAAGGAGATTAGTCTTCCCAGTCAATAGCCAGTCATGAGCAGGCTTGCAGTGTCTTCCTTTGTTTGAATAGAGAGAAAGCTACACTTTCAACAATATATTTTTTATGATCACACACTTTCACAGTGTGTGATCATAACATTTAGTGACAAAGCAACTACTCTGCCTATCAGATTGATTAAAGGGGGAGGGGTTCACTCTGGGGTGGGGTATTAAATAATACCAGTATAATGAATGCTGATTGTGTAGCTTGTTCATAGGATCGTGTTAATTGCGTATCGCATATAAAACATTATTAGACAAGATGGGAAATGAGAGGAGTAATTGAACTCCTGATATCAGAAGCCCAACAGAGTGTGATTACCTTTCTCTCATTAACAACTGATCTTCTCTATTGTGACACCAAACATTCCCTCCCTGCATGAATACTGAACAGTTGGGAGAAAACATTGAACAGCTTGCACAGCACACTGAATTCACTTGTGAGATGTTCGATAAAACAACAGAACAGAACCAAAGAGACTTGACTTGAGTCTCATCCAGCTTTTACTTGAGTTTCAAAAAGTATCATCTCTTTGAGGACCAACTTGGACATAGGATAGCTTATGCTACAAAAGCTCATATTAAAAGGCAGACCATTGTGTCTGAGATGCTGAGGACAGTGGAGGGAACAGTGACATCGTCACATAAAATGTGCATTGTGGACTGCCACCCTCCACAGCTTATCTGTCAACAAACTTGGATGGAGAGAAGGAAAGAAAGAAAGAGCGCGAGAGAGGCAGAGAGTGGTAGAGAAAGAGCGAGAGAGGGGAGAGGAAGGGAAGTAGACGAAAGAGAGAGTGAAACAAGAGGGAGGGAGGTTCTCTGCTCCGTCTCTTCGCCTGAATTCATGACCAGGAGTGACCTGTGTGTGAGACTGGGGGGCTGGCCTGCTTTGAGGCTCTCGTCAGGCTAGGTGCCAGGAAGGCTCTGTGGCGTCTCCATCTCCCTCCCCGTCTCTTTCAGTGATTCATCTCGCAGCTCAGCTTGAGAACCTGCCTTTCCTGTCATCTCAGAACTGCTTTACATACTACGGAGAGAGAGAAGTGATGCGGAGTGGGGCGCTGGCAGCACCAGTCCCAGCCCAGCCAGGGCCTCCCATCCATGTAGAGAGATATCACAGGGGCTCAGCTCAGCCTGCCAAGCCTGCCAGGCAGAGGTGGTCTCCAGCGGGGCAAGCCTGGACCTCCGATGGGGCTCTCTACTCTTCCTTTCCTCTGCTCTCTTTTGTTTTTCTGTCCTGTTTTCTTCCCTCCTCTACTACCGACTGCTGTGACCAATAACACAATTCTTTGGAATAACTTGACCTATAACAGGACAGGTAAGTTAAAGAGGAAACTGTCTTTATACAGTAAGCTCTGTCCTACTGTACCACTATGCACTAGCTACATATGGAATATTATCTATGCGTTTGAGAAATGCCTTAGACTATTTCCACTGCATATCACTTGACTGTTATCATTCATGAATAACATTTGCTCTGTGCGTTATTTGTTCTGAGAGATCGTAAGTCATCTACCAATGTGACGGGTGAATTTGTGAAATCAAGCGTTTAATACCATTGTATATTCAGGAGCTTGTTGCCGAGGCATGGATAATTCTCCACGCCTTGAGACGTCGGCTTGGTAACACTGGTATTATTTTTTTCAGGCCACGGGCCAATGAAATCCCACAACACAGTAAGCATGAGGAATATGCTCCTATACGACATGCAGAAGGCAGATTGCTTTCTGCCTGAAGGTCCACCCATGGCTATAAGATGTAAGAACATGTAGTGATATCAACCTCTGTCATGAATAACCATCTATAACTCATGTATGAATGAAATCCACCAACACAAGACATTATAAATAAATGAAAGCCCAAAATGACGAGACTTTGACTCCCACAGAAATAATAGCATAACATAACCAAAACACACTGCAACAACTCCAACTTCGACCGATGCACACTATCTGGCCAGAAGTATGTGGACACCTGCTCGTCGAAAATCTCATTCAAAAATCATGGGCATTAACATGGAGTTGGTACCTCCCTTTGCTGCTATAACAGCCTGTGCTCTTCTGGAAAGGCTTTCCACTAGATGTTGGAACATTTCTGAGAGGGGGACTTGCTTCCATTCAGACATAAGAACAATAGTGAGGTCAGGCACTGATGATGTTGGGCAATTAGGCCTGGATCACAGTAGGCATTCCAATTCATCCCAATGGTGTTCGATGGGGTTCAGGTCAGGCCTCTGTGCATCCCAGTCAAGTTCTTCCACACCGATCTTGACAAACCATCTCTTTATGGACCTCGCTTTGTGCATGGGGGCATTGTCATACTGAAACAGGAAAAGGCCTTCCCCCAAACTGTTGCCACAAAGTTGGAAGGGCAGAATTGTCTAGAATGTCATTGTATGCTGTAGCGTTAAGATTTCCCTTCACAGGAACTAAGGAGACTGATCCTCTTTCACCAAACTTTACAGTTGGTACTATGCATTCAGGCAGGTAGCATTCTTCTGGCATCTGCCAACCCAGATTTGTCTGTTGGACTGCCAGATGGTGAAGTGTGATTCAGCAGTCCAGAGAATGTGTTTACACTTCCAGTCCAATGGCGGCGAGCTTTACACCACTCCAGCTGATGCTTGGGATTGCGCATGGTTATCTTAGGCTTGTGTTTGTGCGGCTGCTCATCCATGGAAACCCATTTCATGAAGCTCCAGATGAACAGTCCTTGTGCTGACGTTGCTTCCAGAGGCAGTTTGGAACTCGGTAGTGAGTGTTGCAACCCAGGACAGACAATTTGTACGCCCTATGCGATTCAGCACTCGACGGTCCCATTCTGTGAGCTTGTGTGGCCTACCACTTCGCGGCTGAGCCGTTGTTGCTCCTAGACATTACAGTTGACCGGGGCAGATCTAGCAGAGCAGAAATTTGACGATTGACTTTTTCGAAAGGTAGCATCCTATGATAGTGCCACGTTGAAAGCCATTGAGCTCTTCAGTACGGACCATTCTACTGTCAATGTTTATCTATAGAGATTCCATGGCTGTGTGCTAGATTTTATAAACCTGTCAGCAACAGGTGTGGATGAAATAGCTAAATCAACTAATTTGAAGGGGTGTCCACATACTTTTTGGCATGTAGTATATCTAAATCAATAACCATTCCAACAATAGGACACCATCCTCTGTGAACCATGCTTATTAATTAGAAACACGTCATGCAAACACAACTACAATGAACAAGCACAGTAACCTTTTCTCCTCTAAATCGCTGGCTTGGACAGAGTCAATCACTGTCTCACCGGCATCGCCATGGGAGCAGAAACCTGGCAGCCATGTTGTAAAGTTACAGTCAAGCACAGAGCACAGAGCCGTCACATTGTTGTCTACTCACAGGAGGGTCTAGGTCCTCTGCCTGTACCGTGGCGACCACGGTCCCCTTGACTGCGTTGGGAGCCACCATGCCCCTGTACACCACCTGGCTGAACACTGGAGAGTAGTCATTCATATCCTGGAGAAGAACAAGAGAAACACAACCATGCAATTAGTGAGATAAGTGTCTGAATCAACAGCTCTTTTGACTGTAAAAACCTACTACTGCGACGACTACTACAAACTACTGCTATATCTGCTACTACTACTGCTAATACTACTACTACAACTACTACTGCAATTTCTGCTACTGCTTCTACTACTGCCTCTATTACTACTACTACCGCTGCTACTACAAACTACTGCTACTACTACAAACTACTGCTACTAATACTACTAAAAACTACTGCTACTACTAAAAACTACTGCTACTACTAAAAACTACTGCTACTATTACAGACTACTGCAACTAATACCAACAACAACTACTACTGCTATTGCTACTACTACCACTGCTAATGCTACTAATACTGATACTACTCCTACTGCTACTGCTACTACTACTAATAATGCTACTACCACTGATATTACTGCTAATACTGCAACTTCTACTACTGCTATGACTATTGCTACTACTACAAACTACAGCTACTGCTACTACTACTGCTAATGCTACTAATACTGACACAACTTCTACTACTGCTACTAAAAACTACTGCCACTGCTACTACCACTATAACTACTACTACAATTAATACTGCTGCTTCTACAACTACTACTACTGCTACTAATACTGACACAACCTCTACTACTGCTACTAAAAACTACTGCTACTACTACTACCACAACTACTACTATAAACTACTGCTGCTATTACTACTACTACTGTTGCTGCTGCTACAACAGCAACTACTACTACTGCTGCTACCCCAACTACTTCTACTGCTAATGCTACTAATACCGATACAACTTATACTACTGCTACTCCAAACTACTGCTACTGCTGCTAATACTGCTACGACTACTGCTACTACAACTACTACTAGTACTACTAAAACTACTGCTATTACTAACAACTACTGCTACTGCTGCTGCTACTACTACTAAAATCTACTGCTACGACTACTACTGCTACCACTACTACTACGACTACTACTCCTATTGCTACTACTACTAATGCTACACTAATGCTACTAATACTGATACTACTCCAAATACTATTGCTACTACTACTACTACTGATAATGCTACTAAAAGTACTACTATTGCTACTATTACTATCATTAATATTACTACTATTACTAACACTGATACAACTGCTACTGCTACTACTACTAATACTGCTACTAGTACGACTACTACTACTACAAGTACTACTACTGCTAAAATCAAATTTACTGGTCACACACATATTTACCAGATGTTATTGCGAATGTAGCGAAATGCTTGTGTTCCTAGCTCCAACAGTGCAGTATTATCTAACAATACATACACATCTAAAAGTAAAAGAATGGAATTAAGAAATATATAAATATTGGGACGAGCCATGTCAGAGTGGCATTGACTAAAATACAGTAGAATACAGTATATACATTTGAAATGAGTAAAACTGAATGTAAACATTATTAAAGTGAATGGTGTTCCAGGTCTCTGAACAGAGGGCAGCAGCCTCTAAGGTGCAGGGTTGAGTAACCGCTGAATAGTGTTCCAGGTCTCTGAACAGAGGGCAGCAGCCTCTAAGGTGCAGGGTTGAGTAACCGCTGAATAGTGTTCCAGGTCTCTGAACAGAGGGCAGCAGCCTCTAAGGTGCAGGGTTGAGTAACCGCTGAATAGTATTCCAGGTCTCTGAACAGAGGGCAGCAGCCTCTAAGGTGCAGGGTTGAGTAACCGCTGAATAGTGTTCCAGGTCTCTGAACAGAGGGCAGCAGCCTCTAAGGTGCAGGGTTGAGTAACCGCTGAATAGTGTTCCAGGTCTCTGAACAGAGGGCAGCAGCCTCTGGTGCAGGGTTGAAACCGCTGAATAGTGTTCCAGGTCTCTGAACAGAGGGCAGCAGCCTCTAAGGTGCAGGGTTGAGTAACCGCTGAATAGTGTTCCAGGTCTCTGAACAGAGGGCAGCAGCCTCTAAGGTGCAGGGTTGAGTAACCGCTGAATAGTGTTCCAGGTCTCTGAACAGAGGGCAGCAGCCTCTAAGGTGCAGGGTTGAGTAACCGCTGAATAGTGTTCCAGGTCTCTGAACAGAGGGCAGCAGCCTCTAAGGTGCAGGGTTGAGTAACCGCTGAATAGTGTTCCAGGTCTCTGAACAGAGGGCAGCAGCTTCTAAGGTGCAGGGTTGAGTAACCGCTGAATAGTGTTCCAGGTCTCTGAACAGAGAGCAGCAGCCTCTAAGGTGCAGGGTTGTGTTTAACCGGTGGTAGCCGCTATTTAATAGTCTGATGGCCTTGAGATAGGCCATGCTACCATTATTACTACTACTACTCATACTGCTGCTACTACTACTGCTACTAGTACTATTGCTACTGCTCATACCGCTCCTACTACTACTACTATGCTATAATAACAATAATAAAGATACCCCTCACAGTTAGATGCTCAGCATGAGAAGCATGTCTGTGTATGCATGAGTTTGTAAACAGATAGCCTCCATTAACATGCTGCATCTTCAGAGTGTTGGATTGATTTCAATATTTTTGTAAATTAGTGAAGTAGCTAGCACCATCACTGTCACTGCTGCTGGACATGGCAAACCATTTCCCCCTGCTCATCGTTCGGCGGCCTTCACAACTGTCAGCCTGGCCGAGAGAGTCTCCCATTAGCACTTAGGCAGAGTACTAAACCAAAATGTCATACAGAAATATCTATTTTACCTAATTATGAACACCCCTGAGTCAATACTTTGTAGAAACACATTTGGAGGCGATAAGTCTCTAAGAGCTTTGAACACCTGGATTGTACAATATTTGCCCTTTATTATTAGAAAACATGTTTCAAGCTCTGTCAAGTTAATTGTTGATCATTGCTAGAGAGACATTTTCAAGCAGATTAAAGTCAAAACTGTAACTAGGCCTCTCAGGAACATTCAATGTCATCTTGGTAAGCAATTTCAGTGAAGATTTGGTCTTGCCAGTGTAGATTTGGCCTTGTGTTTTAGGTTATTGTCCTACTGAAAGGTGAATTAGTCTCCCAGTTTCTGTTGGAAAGCAGACTGAACCAGGTTTTCCAATAGGATTTTACTTGTGCTTATTGCTTTATTTTTGTATCATAATAAGCTCCCTAGTCCCTGCAGATGTCAAGCATACCCATAACATGATGCAGCCACCACCATGCTTGAAAATATGAAGAGTGGTACTCAGTGATGTGTTGTGTTGGATTTGCCCCAAACATTACACTTTGTATTCAGGACAAAAAGTTATTACCACTATTACTTAAGTGCCTTGTTGTAAACAGGATGAATGTTTTAGAATATTTGTATTCTGTACAGCCTTCCTTCTTTTCACTCTGTCATTTAGGTTAGTATTGTGGAGTAACCACAATGTTGCTGATCCATCTTAAGTTTTCTTATATCACAACCAATAAACTCTGTAACTGTTTTAAAATCACCATGATGGTGAAATCCCTGAGCAGTTTCCCCCCTCTCCAGCAACTGAGTTAGGAAGGAAAACTGTATCTTTGTAGTGACTGGGTGCATCAATACACCTTCCAAAGTATAATTAATAACTTCTCCATGCTCAAAGGGATAGTCATGGTCTGCTTTTTAAATTTTTTACACATCTACCAATCTGTGCCCTTATTTGCGAGGCATTGAAAAACCTCCCTGGTCTTTGTGGCTGAGTCTGTGCTTCAAATCCACTTCTTGATTGAGTGCCCTTACAGATACATGTATGTGTGGGGTACAGAGATGGTGTAGTCATTCCAAAAATGGTGTTTTTATTGAACGCAGAATGAGTCCAAGCAACTTATGCGATTTGTTAAAGCACATTTTTACGCCTGAACATATTTAGGCTTCCCATAACAAAGGGGTTGAATACTTATTGACTCAAGACATTTCAGCTTTAAAATGTTTATTCATTTCCAAAAATGTTCAACAAACAAAATTACACTTTAACATTATGGGGTATTGTGTGTAGATTAGTGACACAAAATGTCAATTTAGGCAACTTTAAATTCAGGCTGTAACACAACAAAATGTGGAAAAAGTCAAGGGGTGTGAATACTTTCTGAGGGAGCTGTACACTCAATAGCAGACCATGAGACTTCATTATGGCTGACACAGCGGGGCATGCAGCGGAGGGACTGTTTTAACTTCAGGCTTGGGAGAGATCATTAGACTGTGTGTGTGAACCACAAAAGCAACAGCTTTAGGTGGAGCTATGCCAAACCCATAGTCACTGGTAGAGGACATCAGTACTAAATAAGTCGTATTTTCCGAAGACACTGTGTCTGACGACTGAAGAGACCCAATAATGAGTGCTGCTACTTGGATAGCTTGGATCAGAACAGAAAACATCTAGAATCTGTCCAGTGGCTGCTCAACTATTCATCATTAAGACAGAGCTACATTCAATAGAGTATGTCGCCTCACAAAGTCCAAGATGAGGCCAGGCTAGTTCATGTATACAAATTACACATCCTTCCCTGGCCTCCTCGTGCTCACAGAATTTATACATCCTTGGTACAGTACCTCGGCTTGTTAATAAAACCTAGCGGTTCTCTGAGTGAGTTTTGCCCTGGCAGAGTGGAAAATGCTGCGGCAAAGAATCTCAACTGTGTTATTATGTTTCTATCGATGGTTTCCTCATCAAGTCTATACAACCCATAGAAGCGATCTCACAGCTTAATCACTCCGCTCTCCCTCTAGTCTCCACGGACCAGGCATCACGTTACATTACCATCCTACCTCGCGCCGCACTGTTCTGTCTCAACAGCAAATAATCATCGATTAGCATCGCCAGACGGAAAGGTACACTATCTGTTTCCCTGCCCTTTAGATACAGGAAGGAGGATGGATACACCTCATTTGTACTTTTCATTCCTTTTCCCATGTTGTTTTGGCTGGTAAAACACACAGGTCATCGTATTGGTGACGAGTGAGGGAGTGAGGCGTTAGGAATGAGGGAGTGCGGCGTTAGGAATGAGGGAATGAGAATGCTAAACCCTAACACAAAGCAGCAGTGCTTCACAGCTTCAAAGGTGTCGTCCTCCAGTGTCCCTCTTTAACAGTATCCTTTTTTTCATGAGTAACATATCTATGTAGCAGCTAGATTGAAAGAATTCTACTCAAGGACACCGGCTGAGTACTACAGTCTTGTTTAAGTGCAGAGTAATACCACATCACCATCCTGATCTATTTTAGTGGCTACTTTTCTACTGTTCTACCGTTCTACTGTACCACAGTACTACTATAATACTGTTCTACTGTACTACTATAATACTGTTCTACTGTACTAATGTTATAATGTTCTACTGTTCTACTGTAATACTGCACTACTAAAATACTGTTCTACTGTACTACTATAATACTGTTCTACTGTTGTACTATAATACTGCTACACTGTTCTATTGTACTACTGTTCTACTGTACTACTATAATACTGTACTACTATAATACTGTTCTACTGTTGTACTATAATACTGCTACACTGTTCTACTGTACTACTATAATACTGTTCTACTGTACTAATGTTATAATGTTCTACTGTTCTACTGTAATACTGCACTACTAAAATACTGTTCTACTGTACTACTGTTCTACTGTACTACTATAATACTGTTCTACTGTTGTACTATAATACTGTACTACTATAATACTGTTCTACTGTTGTACTATAATTCTGCTACACTGTTCTATTGTACTACTGTTCTACTGTACTACTATAATACTGTTCTACTGTTGTACTATAATACTGCTACACTGTTCTACTGTACTACTATAATACTGTACTACTATAATACTGTACTACTGTACTAATGTTATAATGTTCTACTGTTCTACTGTAATACTGCACTACTAAAATACTGTTCTACTGTACTACTGTTCTACTGTACTACTATAATACTGTTCTACTGTTGTACTATAATACTGTACTACTATAATACTGTTCTACTGTTGTACTATAATACTGCTACACTGTTCTACTGTACTACTATAGTTTTTTTATTTATTTCACCTTTATTTAACCAGGTAGGCAAGTTGAGAACAAGTTCTCATTTACAATTGCGACCTGGCCAAGATAAAGCAAAGCAGTTTGACAGATACAATGACACAGAGTTACACATGGAGTAAAACAAACATACAGTCAATAATACAGTATAAACAAGTCTATATACAATGTGAGCAAATTAGGTGAGAAGGGAGGTAAAGGCAAAAAGGCCATGGTGGCAAAGTAAATACAATATAGCAAGTAAAACACTGGAATGGTAGTTTTGCAATGGAAGAATGTGCAAAGTAGAAATAAAAATAATGGGGTGCAAAGGAGCAAAATAAATAAATAAATTAAATACAGTTGGGAAAGAGGTAGTTGTTTGGGCTAAATTATAGGTGGGCTATGTACAGGTGCAGTAATCTGTAAGATGCTCTGACAGTTGGTGCTTAAAGCTAGTGAGGGAGATAAGTGTTTCCAGTTTCAGAGATTTTTGTAGTTCGTTCCAGTCATTGGCAGCAGAGAACTGGAAGGAGAGGCGTCCAAAGAAAGAATTGGTTTTGGTGGTGACTAGAGAGATATACCTGCTGGAGCGTGTGCTACAGGTGGGAGATGCTATGGTGACCAGCGAGCTGAGATAAGGGGGGACGTTACCTTGCAGGGTCTTGTAGATGACATGGAGCCAGTGGGTTTGGCGACGAGTATGAAGCGAGGGCCAGCCAACGAGAGCGTACAGGTCGCAATGGTGGGTAGTATATGGGGCTTTGGTGACAAAACGGATTGCACTGTGATAGACTGCATCCAATTTGTTGAGTAGGGTATTGGAGGCTATTTTGTAAATGACATCGCCAAAGTCGAGGATTGGTAGGATGGTCAGTTTTACAAGGGTATGTTTGGCAGCATGAGTGAAGGATGCTTTGTTGCAAATTTAACTTTGGATTGGAGATGTTTGATATGGGTCTGGAAGGAGAGTTTACAGTCTAACCAGACACCTAAGTATTTGTAGTTGTCCACGTATTCTAAGTCAGAGCCGTCCAGAGTAGTGATGTTGGACAGGCGGGTAGATGCAGGTAGCGATCGGTTGAAGAGCATGCATTTAGTTAGTAGCATTTAGTACTTGTATTTAAGAGCAATTGGAGGCCACGGAAGGAGAGTTGTATGGCATTGAAGCTTGCCTGGAGGGTTGTTAACACAGTGTCCAAAGAAGGGCCGGAAGTATACAGAATGGTGTCGTCTGCGTAGAGGTGGATCAGGGACTCACCAGCAGCAAGAGCGACCTCATTGATGTATACAGAGAAGAGAGTCGGTCCAAGAATTGAACCCTGTGGCACCCCCATTGAGACTGCCAGAGGTCCGGACAGCAGACCCTCCGATTTGACACACTGAACTCTATCAGAGAAGTAGTTGGTGAACCAGGCGAGGCAATCATTTGAGAAACCAAGGCTGTCGAGTCTGCCGATGAGGATGTGGTGGTTGACAGAGTCGAAAGCCTTGGCCAGATCAATGAATACGGCTGCACAGTAATGTTTCTTATCGATGGCGGTTAAGATATCGTTTAGGATCTTGAGCGTGGCTGAGGTGCACCCATGACCAGCTCTGAAACCAGATTGCATAGCAGAGAAGGTATGGTGAGATTCGAAATGGTCGGTAATCTGTTTGTTGACTTGGCTTTCGAAGACCTTAGAAAGGCATGGTAGGATAGATATAGGTCTTTAGCAGTTTGGGTCAAGAGTGTCTCCCCCTTTGAAGAGGGGGATGACCGCAGCTGCTTTCCAGTCTTTGGGAATCTCAGACGACACGAAAGAGAGGTTGAACAGGCTAGTAATAGGGGTGGCAACAATTTCGGCATAATACTGTTCTACTGTACAACTATGATCCTGTTCTACTGTACTACTACAATACTGTTCTACTGTACTAATATACTACTGCTCAACTGTTCTACTATACTACTATACTACTGTACTACTATAATACTGTACTACTATAATGCTGTTCTATGTATTACTGTTCAACTATGATCCTGTTCTACTGTACTACTACTCTGGATAAGAGCGTCTGCTAAATGACTTAAATGTAAATGTAAATACTGTACTGTAATACTGTTCTACTATAATACGGTTCTACCATAATACTGTTCTACTGTAATACTGTTATACAATAATACTGTACTACTGTAGGACTGTTCTACTGTACTACTGTACAACTATAATACTGTTCTAATGTTCTACTGAACTACTGTAATAATGTCCTAATCTTCTAATATAATACTGTTCTACTGTACTACTATAACATTGTACTACTGTACTATTGTTCTACTGTACTACCATAATACTCTACCGTAATATTGTACTACTGTACTACTATAATACTGTTCTACTATAATACGGTTCTACTGTAAAACTGTTCTACTCTTCTAATGTACTACTATTCAACTGTTCTAATGTAATACTATTATACTATACTACTGTACTATTATAATACTGTTCTACTATAATACTGTACTACTGTAGTACTGTTCTACAATAATACTGTACTACCAAATCAAATCAAATCAAATTTATTTATATAGCCCTTCGTACATCAGCTGATATCTCAAAGTGCTGTACAGAAACCCAGCCTAAAACCCCAAACAGCAAACAATGCAGGTGTAAAAGCACGGTGGCTAGGAAAAACTCCCTAGAAAGGCCAAAACCTAGGAAGAAACCTAGAGAGGAACCGGGCTATGTGGGGTGGCCAGTCCTCTTCTGGCTGTGCCGGGTAGAGATTATAACAGAAAATGACCAAGATGTTCAAATGTTCATAAATGACCAGCATGGTCAAATAATAATAAGGCAGAACAGTTGAAACTGGAGCAGCAGCACAGTCAGGTGGACTGGGGACAGCAAGGAGCCATCATGTCAGGTAGTCCTGGGGCACGGTCCTAGGGCTCAGGTCCTCCGAGAGAGAGAAAGAAAGAGAGAATTAGAGAGAGCATATGTGGGGTGGCCAGTCCTCTTCTGGCTGTGCCGGGTGGAGATTATAACAGAACGTGGCCAAGATGTTCAAATGTTCATAAATGACCAGCATGGTTGAATAATAGTAAGGCAGAACAGTTGAAACTGGAGCAGGAGCATGGCCAGGTGGACTGGGGACAGCAAGGAGTCCTCATGTCAGGTAGTCCTGGGACATGGTCCTAGGGCCCAGGCCAGTTGAAACTGGAGCAGCAGCATGGCCAGGTGGACTGGGGACAGCAAGGAGTCATCATGTCAGGTAGTCCTGGGGCATGGTTCTAGGGCTCAGGTCCTCCGAGAGAGAGAAAGAAGGAGAGAAGGAGAGAATTAGAGAACGCACACTTAGATTTACACAGGACACCGAATAGGACAGGAGAAGTACTCCAGATAAACAAACTGACCCTAGCCCCCGACACATAAACTACTGCAGCATAAATACTGGAGGCTGAGACAGGAGGGGTCAGGAGACACTGTGGCCCCATCCGAGGACACCCCCGGACAGGGCCAAACAGGAAGGATATAACCCCACCCACTTTGCCAAAGCACAGCCCCCACACCACTAGAGGGAAATCTACAACCACCAACTTACCATCCTGAGACAAGGCCGAGTATAGCCCACAAAGATCTCCGACACGGTACAACCCAAAGGGGGGAAACCCAGACAGGCCGACCACAACAGTGAATCAACCCACCCAGGTGACGCACCCCCCAGGGACGGCACGAGAGAGCCCCAGCAAGCCAGTGACTCAGCCCCGTAACAGGGTTAGAGGCAGAGAATCCCAGTGGAAAAGGGGAACCGGCCAGGCAGAGACAGCAAGGGCGGTTCGTTGCTCCAGAGCCTTTCCGTTCACCTTCCCACTCCTGGGCCAGACTACACTCAATCATATGACCCACTGAAGAGATGAGTCTTCAGTAAAGACTTAAAGGTTGAGACCGAGTTTGCGTCTCTGACATGGGTAGGCAGACCGTTCCATAAAAATGGAGCTCTATAGGAGAAAGCCCTGCCTCCAGCTGTTTGCTTAGAAATTCTAGGGACAATTAGGAGGCCTGCGTCTTGTGACCGTAGCGTACGTATAGGTATGTACGGCAGGACCAAATCAGAGAGGTAGGTAGGAGCAAGCCCATGTAATGCTTTGTAGGTTAGCAGTAAAACCTTGAAATCAGCCCTTGCTTTGACAGGAAGCCAGTGTAGAGAGGCTAGCACTGGAGTAATATGATCAAATTTTTTGGTTCTAGTCAGGATTCTAGCAGCCGTATTTAGCACTAACTGAAGTTTATTTAGTGCTTTATCCGGGTAGCCGGAAAATAGAGCATTGCAGTAGTCTAACCTAGAAGTGACAAAAGCATGGATTAATTTTTCTGCATCATTTTTGGACAGAAAGTTTCTGATTTTTGCAATGTTACGTAGACTACCATAATTGTTATACTGTACTACTATAATAATGTTCTACTGTTCTACCATAATACTGGTCTACTGTTCTACTATAATACTGTACTACTGTAGTACTGTTCTACAATAATACTGCACTACTGTAGTACTGTTCTACTGTACTACTGTTCTACTGTACTACTATAATACTATAATACTGTACTACTGTACA